>NW_026061463.1:0-2500 GCF_024217435.2 Syngnathus scovelli
AAGTGACAATTCGGCCTCTTCCCCTGGAGGTCCTTTGAAGTTTAGCGAATATTTTCTAAGTGCCAACGGCTCTTGCGCCGAAAAGCGTCCGCCTCGGCTGGTTCCCGCGGTCGGCCGTAATAGGCGAAAATTCGGCCTCTTCCCCTGGAGCGACCTCCAAATTTGGGCGAAATTTTTTCTAAGTGCCTAAAGGTACCAGGGGTTGGGGTACCAGGGGTGCATTACCAACTGGTCTTTTGTCAACCCATGTACTTTTTCTAGAGTACATGGGTTGGTCCCCCCACTTAGTGTACTCATCACTTTACCCCCCTTTCGCAAAATATAGTCAGAACGAGCATGGGGGACGCAATTGTTTTCCATGCAAATCAATTGGGCCTGGTCCGAGCGCTGGTAACGGCCGCCAGCAAGCGTCCCCTGCTCGGATAGCAGAACTGAAGAAGGCACGGCACTTCCAGAGAGAGAGAGAGAAAATTTTCTAAGTGCCACATTTCTCAAAAATTTTCAAAGTGCCACATCTCTCAAAAAATTTCTAAGTGCCACATCTCTCAAAAAATTTCTAAGTGCCACATCTCTGAAAAAATTTCTAAGTGCCACATCTCTGAAAAACTTTCTAAGTGCCACATCTCTGAAAAATTTTCTAAGTGCCACAGCACGGCTGTGAAATATTCAAAGTCCTACAGGCATTGGCAGAATCCGCGGACGGCCGTCTGCTCCCGGCGGCCGCCGCGAAGCTACTACCCCCTCCCGGGGACGGCTGTCTGCTCCCGGCAGCCGTCCTTACCCCCCTCCCCCGTTTGCACCGCCTGAAGTTAGACCCGCCTTGGTAGGGCCCCCACCGGCCCCGGCTCGCCGGCGTTGGGTGGACGGTTCCTGCCCACTTGCGGGTCCCGGTCGCTTGGCAACCGACCGGGGAGGACCAGCCGCCTCCTTAAACACAGGCTGGAAGGGAAATCCGATCAAGCTACGGAGGACCGGCCGCCTCCATAAACTCAGGCCGGAAGGGAAATCCAATCAAGCTACGGAGGACCGGCCGCCTCCATAAACACAGGCCGGAAGGGAAATCCAATCAAGCTACGGAGGACCGGCCGCCTCCATAAACTCAGGCCGGAAGGGAAATCCGATCAAGTTACGGAGGACCGGTCGCCTCCCTAAACACAGGCCGGGCAAAAATCCACGAATGGCCCGTCAAGGGTAGAAGGTCATCCAAGGAAGGAGGTACCGGCCGCCTCCTTAAACACAGGCCGGGCAAAAATCTGCGAATGGCCCGTCAAGGGTAGTAGGTCATCCAAGAAAGGGGGTACCGGCCGCCTCTATTAACAGGCCGGGCAAAAATCTGCGAATGGGCCCGTCAAGGGTAGTGGGTCATCCAAGGAAGGAGGTACCGGCCGCCTCCTTAAACACAGGCCGGGCAAAAATCTGCGAATGGCCCGTCAAGGGTAGTAGGTCATCCAAGAAAGGGGGTACCGGCCGCCTCTATTAACAGGCCGGGCAAAAATCTGCGAATGGGCCCGTCAAGGGTAGTGGGTCATCCAAGGAAGGAGGTACCGGCCGCCTCCTTAAACACAGGCCGGGCAAAAATCTGCGAATGGCCCGTCAAGGGTAGTAGGTCATCCAAGAAAGGGGGTACCGGCCGCCTCTATTAACAGGCCGGGCAAAAATCTGCGAATGGGCCCGTCAAGGGTAGTGGGTCATCCAAGGAAGGAGGTACCGGCCGCCTCCTTAAACACAGGCCGGGCAAAAATCTGCGAACGGTCCGTCAAGGATTCTGGCTCATCCAAGAAAGGGGGTACCGGCCGCCTTACTAACAGGCCGGAGTACAGGGGGCGAAAGGCTGTCGATGGGGAAGGATCGGGGCCACGGCTAATCTAGCGATGCCCGCGTCGGGCGGTCACTCCGACGAATGAGCGGGGCCGAATCCGGCGCGAGGCGGCCTTCAGGCACGTGGTTCGAGACGACCTCACCCGGCTCTAGCCCGGAGGATCGGAGGCAACGGCCGTCTCCTTAAGCTAAGGCCGGACGAAAATCTGCGGATGCGGTCCATCCAAGGCAGACGGAGGTACCGGCCGCCTCGGTAAACAAAGCCCGGGCAAAAATCTGCGAATGGTCCGTCAAGGATTCTGGCTCATCCAAGGTGGGGGTACCGGCCGCCTCTATTAACAGGCCGGAGTACAGGGGGCGAAAGGCTGTCGATGGGGAAGGATCGGGGCCACGGCTAATCTAGCGATGCCCGCGTCGGGCGGTCACTCCGACGAATGAGCGGGGCCGAATCCGGCGTAGGCGGCCTTCAGGCACGTGGTTCGAGACGACCTCACCCGGCTCTAGCCCGGAGGATCGGAGGCAACGGCCGTCTCCTTAAGCTAAGGCCGGACGAAAATCTGCGGATGCGGTCCATCCAAGGCAGACGGAGGTACCGGCCGCCTCGGTAAATAAAGCCCGGGCAAAAATCTGCGAACGGCCCGTCAAGGGTTCTGTCTCATCCAAGAAAGGGGTACCGGCCGCC
>NW_026061463.1:15000-30276 GCF_024217435.2 Syngnathus scovelli
CCACCACCGCCGACCGCCACAAGGCGACAGCCACCATCCCCAAGCGCCATCCCCGACCGCCACAAGGCGACCGCCACCAGCCGACCGCCACAAGGCGACAGCCACCATCCCCAAGCGCCACCAGCCGACCGCCACCAGCCGACCGCCACAAGGCGACAGCCACCAACCCCAAGCGCCACCCCCGACCGCCACCAGCCGACCGCCACCAGCCGACCGCCACAAGGCGACAGCCACCATCCCCAAGCGCCACCCCCGACCGCCACCAGCCGACCGCCACCAGCCGACCGCCAGCAGCCGACCGCCACAAGGCGACAGCCACCATCCCCAAGCGCCACCCCCGACCGCCACCCCCCGACCGCCACCAGCCGACCGCCACCAGCCGACCGCCACAAGGCGACAGCCACCATCCCCAAGCGCCACCCCCGACCGCCACCCCCCGACCGCCACCAGCCGACCGCCACCAGCCGACCGCCACAAGGCGACAGCCACCATCCCCAAGCGCCACCCCCGACCGCCACCAGCCGACCGCCACCAGCCGACCGCCACCAGCCGACCGCCACAAGGCGACAGCCACCATCCCCAAGCGCCACCCCCGACCGCCACCCCCCGACCGCCACCAGCCGACCGCCACCAGCCGACCGCCACAAGGCGACAGCCACCATCCCCAAGCGCCACCCCCGACCGCCACCAGCCGACCGCCACCAGCCGACCGCCACAAGGCGACAGCCACCATCCCCAAGCGCCACCCCCGACCGCCACCAGCCGACCGCCACCAGCCGACCGCCACCAGCCGACCGCCACAAGGCGACAGCCACCATCCCCAAGCGCCACCCCCGACCGCCACCCCCCGACCGCCACCAGCCGACCGCCACCAGCCGACCGCCACAAGGCGACAGCCACCATCCCCAAGCGCCACCCCCGACCGCCACCCCCCGACCGCCACCAGCCGACCGCCACCAGCCGACCGCCACAAGGCGACAGCCACCATCCCCAAGCGCCATCCCCGACCGCCACAAGGCGACCGCCACCAGCCGACCGCCACCAGCCGACAGCCACCATCCCCAAGCGCCATCCCCAAGCGCCACCAGCCGACCGCCACCAGCCGACAGCCACCATCCCCAAGCGCCATCCCCAAGCGCCACCCCCGACCGCCACCAGCCGACCGCCACCAGCCGACCGCCACCGGCCGACCGCCACCGGCCGTTCGCGGTGTGCGCCGCCGTTCCCCAAGCACCCTCCGGGACGAAGCCGGAGCCAGAGAATAGCAGCGGCCGTGCGTAAAAGCTGCGGCCGGGCCTCGCGGAGGGTCCCCGGGCAGCGAGCTGCCGAGCCCCGGCCTCCAGCTTCCACCAGGTAATAGGACCGGGCGCGCGCAAAAGCTGCGGCCGGGCCTGGCGGAAGGTCCTCGGGCATCCAGCGAGATCACACGGCCCCCACCGGAGGCGGCTAGCGCCTCCGTAGAGTAGTGCCGGCCCGCGGAAGCGGCCGCCCGTCAGCCTGCGTTGCCGCTGGTCGAAAAATGCACAAAGTGCCAAACCCCATTCATTTACAACGGCGTGTCCGCCAGAGGGCGCACTTCCCCCGGCGGACCAGCCGGCGGCTCCTCCGTGAAAGCCTATCCGCCTGGCGGTGGCTCCGGGCCGGCCTGGATTCCGGACCGCCACCGCTCACTCGCGGGACCCTAATCGGCCCGCGGACCAGCCGGCGGGACCTCCGTGAAAGCCTATCCGCCTGGCGGTGCCTCCTGGCCGGCCTGGATTCCGGACCGCCACCGCTCACTCGCGGGACCCTAATCGGCCCGCGGACCAGCCGGCGGATCCTCCGTGAAAGCCTATCCGCCTTCGCCGGTTCCCCGGCCGGCCACGGGTGGCGAGAATCCGGCCTCCTCGCCCGGAGCGCGCTTCGACTTGGGCGAAAAATGCACCAAGTGCCAAACCCCATTCATTTACAACGGCGTGTCCGCCAGAGGGCGCACTTCCTCCGGCCGGCGGGGCTCGTTAGAGAGCGCGTCCGCCTTGGCCGGTTCCCCGGCCGGCCACGGGTGGCGAGAATCCGGCCTCCTCGCCCGGAGCGCGCTTCGACTTGGGCGAAAAATGCACTAAGTGCCAAACCCCATTCATTTACAACGGCGTGTCCGCCAGAGGGCGCACTTCCTCCGGCCGGCGGGGCTCGTTAGAGAGCGCGTCCGCTTTCGCCGGTTCCCCGGTCGGCCGCGAACGGCGAAAAGCCGGCCTCTTCCCCCGGAGCCCGGTGGGCGAATTTTTTTTTTTTTTTTTTTTTTTTTTTTCAAAGTGCCAACGGCTCTCGCGCCGCGCTGCGTCCGCCTTCGCCGGTTCCCCGGTCGGCACCGAACGAGCGAAAATTCGGCCTCTTGCCCCGGAGCCCGGTCGGCGAATTATTTATTTATTTATTTATTTATTTATTTATTTTTCCAAAGTGCCAACGGCTCTCGCGCCGCGATGCGTCCGCCTTCGCCGGTTCCCCGGTCGGCCACGAACGGCCAAAAATCGGCCTCTCCCCCCGGAGCCCGGTCGGCGAATTATTATTTATTTATTTATTTATTTATTTATTTTTCCAAAGTGCCAACGGCTCTCGCGCCGCGATGCGTCCGCCTTCGCCGGTTCCCCGGTCGGCCACGAAGTATTGCGCATGATTATACGCGATGTTAATATTTATTTAATTATTAAATAAATACATACATGTGTTTATTAATGATATACGCGATGTTAATATTTATTTAATTATTACCTATATTATGAATAAACTAACGGTGATTTTACACGATTTGACTACATACGTGACCGTGATATAGTGCCGAGGGCTCCCGCGCCGTCACGCGTCCGCCTTGGCACGGGTCGCCCGCGGCAGCGAGCGTTCGGCTCGCGGGGGTCCGCGGGGTGTTATTAGGGAGTGCGGCAGCCGTGCCGAGGCTCCGGCCGGCCGCCGGAAGTCCCGCGGGGGAGCGTCGGAGCTCCGCGAGGCCGGCCGGGGAGCCTCTTAGTCATCGCCCGCGCTCGCGGTGGTCCCGGTCGCTTAAAGTGCCACGGGAGGCGTAGCGATGCGAGTGAGTGTGCGCAAAGTGCGAGAGGCGGTGCATTTACGCGCCGTGTCCGCGAGAGGGAGGCAATTCCCCGTTGCGACCTCCGGGAGATCAGCGGGCCGCCGAAAAGGCTCGGCCGGGGTGCCTGGAGCCTCCTCGGGCGTCGAGTTAGGAGGGGGGCGCGCGGAGAACCGGCTGGATGTCCCCTGGAAGCTCAGCGGGCCGTGGGAAAGGCTTGGCCGGGGTGCCGGAAGCCTCGGCCGGCTTAAAAGTGAGGAGGAAAGCGCGCGGAGAACCGGCCGGAGGTCCCCTGGAAGCTCAGCGGGCCGTGGAGAAAGCTTAGCCGGGGTGCCTGGAGCCTCGGCCGGCTTAAAATGTGAGGAGGAAAGCGCGCGGAGAACCGGCCGGAGGTCCCCTGGAAGCTCAGCGGGACGTGGGAAACGCTTGGCCGGGGTGCCGGAAGCCTCGGCCGGCTTAAAAGTGAGGAGGAAAGCGCGCGGAGAACCGGCCGGAGGTCCCCTGGAAGCTCAGCGGGCCGTGGGAAACGCTTGGCCGGGGTGCCGGGAGCCTCGGCCGGCTTAAAACGTGAGGAGGAAAGCACCGGGAGAACCGGCTGGAGGTCTTCTGGAAGCTCAGCGGGCCGCCGAAAACGCGTAGCCGAGGTGCCGGGAGCCTCCTCGGGCGTCAAAAGTGAGGAGCGACGCACCCCCGAGAACCGCCCGGGTCCTCCAGCCACCGTTGAAAAAGACGTCGAGTCAGGCTACCTTAAGAGAGTCACAGTTACTCCCGCCGTTTACCCGCGCGGAGCGTCATCGCCTCCGCGAACCGTCAAAAATAAATAAATACATAAATAAATGTCAAGTGAGCCTACCTTAAGAGAGTCGTAGTTACTCCCGCCGTTTGGCCGCTCAAAGTGTCATCGGAAGCGGACCCACGCAAGTAAGTGTGCGCAAAGTGCGAGAGGTGGTGTTTTTACTCGCCGCGTCCGCCAGAGGGAGGCAATTCCCCGCCGCGGCGGCACCGGCAGCTTCCGAGCGTCTCCCCGAGCGCTCGGAAGTCCGTGCGGGGGGGAGATGAGAGCCGTGCGAGGTACCAGGTGGAGCCGGACGGCGCGGTGCTTCCAAGCAGCCGATCCGCTGGGCTTGGAGCTATTTTCGGCCACTTGGCGCGCGAGCACGGCCTCCCGGGTGGTGCCGGGGGGTGGTGCGTGAGCGCGCCGGCCGCTGGAAGTCCCGCGGAGGAGCGCCGGAGCTCCGCGAGGCCGGCCGGGGAGCCTCTTAGTCGTCACCCGGGGCCGCCGGAGCACCGGGGGGTGGTGCGCGAGCGCGCCGGCCGCCGGAGGTCCCGCGGAGGAGCGTCGGAGCTCCGCGAGGCCGGGGAGCCTCTCGGTAATCACCCGGGGCCGGCGGAGCGTTATTCGGCCGCTCTGCGCGCGCGCGCACGGCCTCCCGGCGGTGCCGGGGGGTGGTGCGCGAGCGCGCCGGCCGCCGGAGGTCCCGCGGAGGAGCGTCGGAGCTCCGCGAGGCCGGGGAGCCTCTCGGTAATCACCCGGGGCCGGCGGAGCGTTATTCGGCCGCTCTGCGCGCGCGCGCACGGCCTCCCGGCGCCTCCGCGAACCGCCAAAATAAATGTCAAGTGAGCCTACCTTAAGAGAGTCACAGTTACTCCCGCCGTTTACCCGCGCGGAGCGTCATCGCCTCCGCGAACCGTCAAAAATAAATAAGTACATAAATGAATAAATGTCAAGTGAGCCTACCTTAAGAGAGTCACAGTTACTCCCGCCGTTTACCCGCGCGGAGCGTCATCGCCTCCGCGAACCGTCAAAAATAAATAAATACATAAGTAAATAGATGTCAAGTGAGCCTACCTTAAGAGAGTCACAGTTACTCCCGCCGTTTACCCGCGCGGAGCGTCATCGCCTCCGCGAACCGTCAAAAATAAATAAATACATGAATAAATAGTCAAGTGAGCATACCTTAGGAGAGTCGCAGTTACTCCCGCCGTTTACCCGCGCGGAGCGTCATCGCCTCCGCGAACCGTCAAAAATAAATAAATACATGAATAAATAAATGTCAAGTGAGCCTACCTTAAGAGAGTCACAGTTACTCCCGCCGTTTACCCGCGCAAAGTGCGAGAGGCGGTGTATTTACTCGCCGTGTCCGCGAGAGGGAGGTAACTCCCCGTTGCGACCTCCGGGAGAGCAACGGGCCGCCGAAAACGCTCAGCCGAGGTGCTGGAAGCCTCGGCCGGCTCGCAAAGCGAGGCGCGAGGCACCGGGAGAACCGGCTGGAGGTCCCCTGGAAGCTCAGCGGGCCGTGGGAAACGCTCAGCCGAGGTGCTGGAAGCCTCGGCCGGCTCACAAAGCGAGGCGCGAGGCACCGGGAGAACCGGCTGGAGGTCCCCTGGAAGCTCAGCGGGCCGTGGGAAACGCTTGGCCGGGGTGCCTGGAGCCTCGGCCGGCTTAAAAGTGAGGAGGAAGCGCGCGGAGAACCGGCTGGAGGTCCCCTGGAAGCTCAGCGGGGTGTGGGAAAAAGCTTAGCCGGGGTGCCGGAAGCCTCGGCCGGCTTAAAACGTGAGGAGGAAAGCACCGGGAGAACCGGCTGGAGGTCTTCTGGAAGCTCAGCGGGCCGTGGAGAAAGCTTAGCCGGGGTGCCGGAAGCCTCGGCCGGCTTAAAATGTGAGGAGGAAACCGGCTGGACGTCTTCTGGAAGATCAGCGGGCCGTGGAAAATGCTAAGCCGAGGTGCTGGTTGTCGAATAAGGCTCCGCCATCTCGTAGAAGGTGCTAATAAAGTTCATATCCGCTCGGCTGGAGGTAATTGGCCAGCGGACCGGCCGGCGGGACCTCCGTGACCGCCTATCCGCCTGGCGGTGCCTCCTGGCCGGCGTGCATTCCGGGCCGCGACCGCTCACTTACGGGACCCTGATTGGCCCGCGGACCGGCCGGCGGGACCTCCGTGACCGCCTATCCGCCTGGCGGTGCCTGCTGGCCGGCGTGCATTCCGGGCCGCGACCGCTCACTTACGGGACCCTGATTGGCCCGCGGACCGGCCGGCGGGACCTCCGTGACAGCCTACCCGCCTGGCGGTGGCTGCTGGCCGGCGCGGATTCCGGGCCGCGACCGCTAACTTACGGGACCCTAATTGGCCCGCGGACCAGCTGGCGGGACCTCCGTGACAGCCTACCCGCCTGGCGGTGCCTCCTGGCCGGCGTGGATTCCGGGCCGCGACCGCTAACTTACGGGACCCTAAACGGCCCGCGGACCAGCTGGCGGGACCTCCGTGACCGCCCATCCGCCTGCCGGTGCCTCCTGGCCGGCGTGGATTCCGGGCCGCGACCGCTAACTTACGGGACCATAAATGGCCCGCGGACCAGCTGGCGGGACCTCCGTGACCGCCTATCCGCCTGGCGGTGCCTCCTGGCCGGCCTGGATTCCGGGCCGCGACCGCTCACCTACGGGACCCTAAATGGCCCGCGGACCAGCCGGCGGGACCTCCGTGACAGCCTATCCGCCTCCCGGTGGCTGCTGGCCGGCGCGGATTCCGGGCCGCGACCGCTAACTTACGGGACCCCAATTGGCCCGCGGACCAGCCGGCGGGACCCCCGTGACCGCCTATCCGCCTTGGCCGGTTCCCCGGCCGGCCACGGATGGCGAGAATCCGGCCTCCTCGCCCGGAGCGCTCGTCGGCTTCGGCGAAAAATGCACTAAGTGCCAAACCCCATTCATTTACAATAGCGTGTCCGCCAGAGGGCGCAGTTCCCCCCGCGGACCGGCCGGCGGGACCTCCGTGACCGCCTATCCGCCTGGTGGTGGCTGCGGGCCGGCGCGAATTCCGGGCCGCGACCGCTAACTTACGGGACCCCGATTGGCCCGCGGACCAGCCGGCGGGACCTCCGTGACCGCCTATCCGCCTGCGCTGGTTCCCCGGCCGGCGCGAATTCCGGGCCGCGACCGCTAACTTACGGGACCCCGATTGGCCCGCGGACCAGCCGGCGGGACCTCCGTGACCGCCTATCCGCCTGCGCTGGTTCCCCGGCCGGCGCGAATTCCGGGCCGCGACCGCTAACTTACGGGACCCCGATTGGCCCGCGGACCAGCCGGCGGGACCTCCGTGACCGCCTATGCGCCTGCGCTGGTTCCCCGGCCGGCGCGAATTCCGGGCCGCGACCGCTAATTTACGGGACCCCAATTGGCCCGCGGACCAGCCGGCGGGACCTCCGTGACCGCCTATCCGCCTTCGCTGGTTCCCCGGTCGGCGTGTATTCCGGGCCGCGGCCGCTCACTTACGGGACCAAAATTGGCCCGCGGACCAGCCGGCGGGACCTCCGTGACCGCCTATCCGCCTGCGCTGGTTCCCCGGCCGGCGTGGATTCCGGACCGCGACCGCTAAATTACGGGACCCAAATTGGCCCGCGGACCAGCCGGCGGGACATCCGTGACCGCCTATCCGCCTTCGCTGGTTCCCCGGTCGGCCACAGATGACGAATATTCGGCCTCTCGCTCTGGAAGTCCTGCCGACTTAGCCGAAAATTTTCTAAGTGCCATCGGCTCTCGCTCGGAAAAGTGTCCGCCTCGTCTGGTTCCCCAGCTCGGCCTCAGAATTCGAAAATTCGGCCTCTCTGAGGTACCAGGGGTAGGCTTTATGTACTTGGTCCCCCCAGTTAGTGTACTCATCACTTTACCCCCCTTTCGCAAAATATAGTCGGCACGTATGTGCAGAACTGTTTATTTTCATTTTAAAAATTTTCTAAGTGCCAGCGGAAGCTGTCACACGAACTGTCCGAGCTACCACGGTGCCCATCCCGGGCAGTGACGGCAAAAGGCCGATGTGTGTTTGATGGAAGTCTGAATAATTTCTAAGTGCCAACGGCTCAACCGCCGTAAAGTGTCCGCCTCGGCTGGTTCTCCCGGTCGGCCCGAACGAGCGAAAATTCGGCCTCTTCCCCTGGAGGTCCGGAACATTTTGGCGAATATTTTCAAAGTGCCAACGGCTGTTGCGCCGTAAAGTGTCCGCCTCGGCTGGTTCTCCCGGTCGGCCCGAACGAGCGAAAATTCGGCCTCTTCCCCTGGAGGTCCGGAACATTTTGGCGAATATTTTCAAAGTGCCAACGGCTGTTGCGCCGTAAAGTGTCCGACCCGGCCGGTTCCTCCGGTCGGCCCGAACGAGCGAAAATTCGGCCTCTTCCCCTGGAGGTCCGGAACATTTTGGCGAATATTTTCAAAGTGCCAACGGCTGTTGCGCCGTAACGTGTCCGACCCGGCCGGTTCCTCCGGTCGGCCCGAACGAGCGAAAATTCGGCCTCTTCCCCTGGAGGTCCGGAACATTTTGGCGAATATTTTCAAAGTGCCAACGGCTGTTGCGCCGTAACGTGTCCGACCCGGCCGGTTCCTCCGGTCGGCCCGAACGAGCGAAAATTCGGCCTCTTCCCCTGGAGGTCCGGAACATTTTGGCGAATATTTTCAAAGTGCCAACGGCTGTTGCGCCGTAACGTGTCCGACCCGGCCGGTTCCTCCGGTCGGCCCGAACGAGCGAAAATTCGGCCTCTTCCCCTGGAGGTCCGGACGACTTTGGCGAATATTTTCTAAGTGCGAACGGCTGTTGCGCCGTAACGTGTCCGACCCGGCCGGTTCCTCCGGTCGGCCCGAACGAGCGAAAATTCGGCCTCTTCCCCTGGAGGTCCGGACGACTTTGACGAATATTTTCTAAGTGCCAACGGCTGTTCCGCCGTAACGTGTCCGACCCGGCCGGTTCCTCCGGTCGGCCTGAACAAGTGAAAATTCGGCCTCTTCCCCTGGAGGTCCGGAACATTTTGGCGAATATTTTCTAAGTGCCATCGGCTCTTCCGCCGTAAGGTGTCCGACCCGGCCGGTTCCTCCGGTCGGCCTGAACGAGCGAAAATTCGGCCTCTTCCCCTGGAGGTCCTGTCAAGTTTAACGAATATTTTCTAAGTGCCATCGGCTCTTCCGCCGTAATGTGTCCGACTCGGCCGGTTCCTCCGGTCGGCCTGAACGAGCGAAAATTCGGCCTCTTCCCCTGGAGGTCCTGTCAAGTTTAACGAATATTTTCTAAGTGCCATCGGCTCTTCCGCCGTAAGGTGTCCGACTCGGCCGGTTCCTCCGGTCGGCCTGAACGAGCGAAAATTCGGCCTCTTCCCCTGGAGGTCCTGTCAAGTTTAACGAATATTTTCTAAGTGCCATCGGCTCTTCCGCCGTAAGGTGTCCGACTCGGCCGGTTCCTCCGGTCGGCCTGAACAAGCGAAAATTCGGCCTCTTCCCCTGGAGGTCCGTTCAAGTTTAACGAATATTTTCTAAGTGCCATCGGCTCTTCCGCCGTAAGGTGTCCGACTCGGCTGGTTCCCGATGTCGGCCAGAACAAGTGGAAACTCGGCCTCTTCCCCTGGAGGTCAGTTGAAGTTTAACGAATATTTTCAAAGTGCCAACGGCTGCTCCGCCGTAAAGCGTCCGACTCGGCTGGTTCCCGATGTCGGCCAGAACAAGTGAAAATTCGGCCTCTTCCCCTGGAGGTCCGTTCAAGATTAACGAATATTTTCTAAGTGCCAACGGCTGCTCCGCCGTAAAGCGTCCGACTCGGCTGGTTCCCGATGTCGGCCAGAACAAGTGAAAATTCGGCCTCTTCCCCTGGAGGTCCGTTCAAGATTAACGAATATTTTCTAAGTGCCAACGGCTCTTGCGCCGAAAAGCGTCCGCCTCGGCTGGTTCCCGATGTCGGCCAGAACAAGTGAAAATTCGGCCTCTTCCCCTGGAGGTCCGTTCAAGATTAACGAATATTTTCTAAGTGCCAACGGCTCTTGCGCCGAAAAGCGTCCGCCTCGGCTGGTTCCCGCGGTCGGACACAAAATGTGTCAATTCGGCCTCTCTGAGGTACCAGGGGAGGGCTTTATGTACTTGGTCCCCCCACTTAGTGTACTCATCACTTTACCCCCCTTTCGCAAAATATAGTCGGCACGTATGTGCAGAACTGTTTATTTTCATTTTAAAAATTGTCTAAGTGCCAGCGGAAGCTGTCACACGAACTGTCCGAGCTACCACGGTGCCCATCCCGGGCAGTGACGGCAAAAGGCCGATGTGTGTTTGATGGAAGTCTGAATAATTTCTAAGTGCCAACGGCTCAACCGCCGTAAAGTGTCCGCCTCGGCCGGTTCTCCCGGTCGGCCCGAACGAGCGAAAATTCGGCCTCTTTCCCTGGAGGTCCGGAACATTTTGGCGAATATTTTCTAAGTGCCAACGGGTGCTCCGCCGTAAAGTGTCCGCCTCGGCTGGTTCCCCCGGTCGGCCAGAACAAGTGAAAATTCGGCCTCTTCCCCTGGAGGTCCGGAACATTTTGGCGAATATTTCCTAAGTGCCAACGGCTGTTCCGCCGTAAAGAGTCCGACTCGGCTGGTTCCCGATGTCGGCCAGAACAAGTGAAAAATCGGCCTCTTCCCCTGGAAGTCCGGCCGAGTTAAGGCAAATATTTCCTAAGTGCCAACGGCTGTTCCGCCGTAAAGGGTCCGACTCGGCTGGTTCCCGATGTCGGCCAGAACAAGTGAAAAATCGGCCTCTTCCCCTGGAAGTCCGGCCGAGTTAAGGCAAATATTTCCTAAGTGCCAACGGCTGCTCCGCCGTAAAGCGTCCGACTCGGCTGGTTCCCGATGTCGGCCAGAATAAGTGGAAATTCGGCCTCTTCCCCTGGAGGTCCGTTCAAGATTAACGAATATTTTCTAAGTGCCAACGGCTGCTCCGCCGAAAAGCGTCCGACTCGGCTGGTTCCCGATGTCGGCCAGAACAAGTGAAAATTCGGCCTCTTCCCCTGGAGGTCAGTTGAAGTTTAACGAATATTTTCTAAGTGCCAACGGCTGTTCCGCCGTAAAGAGTCCGACTCGGCTGGTTCCCGATGTCGGCCAGAACAAGTGAAAATTCGGCCTCTTCCCCTGGAGGTCAGTTGAAGTTTAACGAATATTTTCTAAGTGCCAACGGCTGTTCCGCCGTAAAGAGTCCGACTCGGCTGGTTCCCGATGTCGGCCAGAACAAGTGAAAATTCGGCCTCTTCCCCTGGAAGTCCGGCCGAGTTAAGGCAAATATTTCCCAAGTGCCAACGGCTGTTCCGCCGTAAAGGGTCCGACTCGGCTGGTTCCCGATGTCGGCCAGAACAAGTGAAAAATCGGCCTCTTCCCCTGGAAGTCCGGCCAAGTTCGGCGAATATTTCCTAAGTGCCAACGGCTGTTCCGCCGTAAAGAGTCCGACTCGGCTGGTTCCCGATGTCGGCCAGAACAAGTGAAAATTCGGCCTCTTCCCCTGGAAGTCCGGCCGAGTTAAGGCAAATATTTCCTAAGTGCCAACGGCTGTTCCGCCGTAAAGAGTCCGACTCGGCTGGTTCCCGATGTCGGCCAGAACAAGTGAAAAATCGGCCTCTTCCCCTGGAAGTCCGGCCAAGTTCGGCGAATATTTCCTAAGTGCCAACGGCTGTTCCGCCGTAAAGAGTCCGACTCGGCTGGTTCCCGATGTCGGCCAGAACAAGTGAAAATCCGGCCTCTTCCCCTGGAAGTCCGGCCGAGTTAAGGCAAATATTTCCTAAGTGCCAACGGCTGTTCCGCCGTAAAGAGTCCGACTCGGCTGGTTCCCGATGTCGGCCAGAACAAGTGAAAATCCGGCCTCTTCCCCTGGAAGTCCGGCCGAGTTAAGGCGAATATTTCCTAAGTGCCAACGGCTGCTCAGCCTTAAAGTGTCCGACTCGGCTGGTTCCCGATGTCGGCCAGAACAAGTGAAAATCCGGCCTCTTCCCCTGGAAGTCCGGCCGAGTTAAGGCGAATATTTCCTAAGTGCCAACGGCTGCTCAGCCTTAAAGTGTCCGACTCGGCCGGTTCCCGATGTCGGCCAGAACAAGTGAAAATCCGGCCTCTTCCCCTGGAAGTCCGGCCGAGTTAAGGCAAATATTTCCTAAGTGCCAACGGCTGTTCCGCCGTAAAGGGTCCGACTCGGCTGGTTCCCGATGTCGGCCAGAACAAGTGAAAAATCGGCCTCTTCCCCTGGAGGTCCGGAACATTTTGGCGAATATTTCCTAAGTGCCAACGGCTGTTCCGCCGTAAAGTGTCCGCCTCGGCTGGTTCCCGATGTCGGCCAGAACAAGTGAAAATCCGGCCTCTTCCCCTGGAGGTCCGGAACATTTTGGCAAATATTTCCTAAGTGCCAACGGCTGCTCCGCCGTAAAGTGTCCGACTCGGCCGGTTCCCCCGGTCGTCCAGAACAAGTGAAAATCCGGCCTCTTCCCCTGGAAGTCCGGCCGAGTTAAGGCAAATATTTCCTAAGTGCCAACGGCTGCTCAGCCTTAAAGTGTCCGACTCGGCTGGTTCCCGATGTCGGCCAGAACAAGTGAAAATCCGGCCTCTTCCCCTGGAAGTCCGGCCGAGTTAAGGCGAATATTTCCTAAGTGCCAACGGCTGCTCAGCCTTAAAGTGTCCGACTCGGCTGGTTCCCGATGTCGGCCAGAACAAGTGAATATTCGGCCTCTTCCCCTGGAGGTCCGGAACATTTTGGCAAATATTTCCTAAGTGCCAACGGCTGCTCCGCCGTAAAGTGTCCGACTCGGCTGGTTCCCGATGTCGGCCAGAACAAGTGAAAATCCGGCCTCTTCCCCTGGAAGTCCGGCCAAGTTCGGCGAATATTTCCTAAGTGCCAACGGCTGTTCCGCCGTAAAGAGTCCGACTCGGCTGGTTCCCGATGTCGGCCAGAACAAGTGAATATTCGGCCTCTTCCCCTGGAGGTCCGTTCAAGATTAACGAATATTTTCTAAGTGCCAACGGCTGCTCCGCCGTAAAGCGTCCGACTCGGCTGGTTCCCGATGTCGGCCAGAACAAGTGAATATTCGGCCTCTTCCCCTGGAGGTCCGTTCAAGATTAACGAATATTTTCTAAGTGCCAACGGCTGCTCCGCCGTAAAGCGTCCGACTCGGCTGGTTCCCGATGTCGGCCAGAACAAGTGAAAATTCGGCCTCTTCCCCTGGAGGTCAGTTGAAGTTTAACGAATATTTTCTAAGTGCCAACGGCTGCTCCGCCGTAAAGCGTCCGACTCGGCTGGTTCCCGATGTCGGCCAGAACAAGTGAAAATTCGGCCTCTTCCCCTGGAGGTCAGTTGAAGTTTAACGAATATTTTCAAAGTGCCAACGGCTGCTCCGCCGTAAAGCGTCCGACTCGGCTGGTTCCCGATGTCGGCCAGAACAAGTGAAAATTCGGCCTCTTCCCCTGGAGGTCCGTTCAAGATTAACGAATATTTTCTAAGTGCCAACGGCTCTTGCGCCGAAAAGCGTCCGCCTCGTCTGGTTCCCGCGGTCGGACACAAAATGTGTCAATTCGGCCTCTCTGAGGTACCAGGGGTAGGCTTTATGTACTTGGTCCCCCCACTTAGTGTACTCATCACTTTACCCCCCTTTCGCAAAATATAGTCGGCACGTATGTGCAGAACTGTTTATTTTCATTTTAAAAATTGTCTAAGTGCCAGCGGAAGCTGTCACACGAACTGTCCTAGCTACCACGGTGCCCATCCCGGGCAGTGACGGCAAAAGGCCGATGTGTGTTTATGGAAGTCTGAATAATTTCTAAGTGCCAACGGCTCAACCGCCGTAAAGTGTCCGCCTCGGCTGGTTCTCCCGGTCGGCCCGAACGAGCGAAAATTCGGCCTCTTCCCCTGGAGGTCCGGAACATTTTGGCGAATATTTTCAAAGTGCCAACGGCTGCTCCGCCGTAAAGTGTCCGCCTCGGCTGGTTCCCCCGGTCGGCCAGAACAAGTGAAAATTCGGCCTCTTCCCCTGGAGGTCCGGAACATTTTGGCGAATATTTTCAAAGTGCCAACGGCTGCTCCGCCGTAAAGTGTCCGCCTCGGCTGGTTCCCCCGGTCGGCCAGAACAAGTGAAAATTCGGCCTCTTCCCCTGGAGGTCCGGAACATTTTGGCGAATATTTCCTAAGTGCCAACGGCTGCTCCGCCGTAAAGTGTCCGACTCGGCTGGTTCCCCCGGTCGGCCAGAACAAGTGAAAAATCGGCCTCTTCCCCTGGAAGTCCGGCCGAGTTAAGGCAAATATTTCCTAAGTGCCAACGGCTGCTCAGCCTTAAAGGGTCCGACTCGGCTGGTTCCCGATGTCGGCCAGAACAAGTGAAAATTCGGCCTCTTCCCCTGGAAGTCCGGCCGAGTTAAGGCAAATATTTCCTAAGTGCCAACGGCTGCTCCGCCGTAAAGCGTCCGACTCGGCTGGTTCCCGATGTCGGCCAGAACAAGTGAAAATTCGGCCTCTTCCCCTGGAGGTCCGTTCAAGATTAACGAATATTTCCTAAGTGCCAACGGCTGTTCCGCCGTAAAGAGTCCGACTCGGCTGGTTCCCGATGTCGGCCAGAACAAGTGAAAAATCGGCCTCTTCCCCTGGAAGTCCGGCCGAGTTCGGCGAATATTTCCTAAGTGCCAACGGCTGTTCCGCCGTAAAGAGTCCGACTCGGCTGGTTCCCGATGTCGGCCAGAACAAGTGAAAATCCGGCCTCTTCCCCTGGAAGTCCGGCCGAGTTAAGGCAAATATTTCCTAAGTGCCAACGGCTGTTCCGCCGTAAAGGGTCCGACTCGGCTGGTTCCCGATGTCGGCCAGAACAAGTGAAAAATCGGCCTCTTCCCCTGGAAGTCCGGCCGAGTTCGGCGAATATTTCCTAAGTGCCAACGGCTGTTCCGCCGTAAAGAGTCCGACTCGGCTGGTTCCCGATGTCGGCCAGAACAAGTGAAAATCCGGCCTCTTCCCCTGGAAGTCCGGCCGAGTTAAGGCAAATATTTCCTAAGTGCCAACGGCTGTTCCGCCGTAAAGAGTCCGACTCGGCTGGTTCCCGATGTCGGCCAGAACAAGTGAAAAATCGGCCTCTTCCCCTGGAAGTCCGGCCGAGTTCGGCGAATATTTCCTAAGTGCCAACGGCTGTTCCGCCGTAAAGAGTCCGACTCGGCTGGTTCCCGATGTCGGCCAGAACAAGTGAAAATCCGGCCTCTTCCCCTGGAAGTCCGGCCGAGTTAAGGCAAATATTTCCTAAGTGCCAACGGCTGTTCCGCCGTAAAGGGTCCGACTCGGCTGGTTCCCGATGTCGGCCAGAACAAGTGAAAAATCGGCCTCTTCCCCTGGAAGTCCGGCCGAGTTCGGCGAATATTTCCTAAGTGCCAACGGCTGTTCCGCCGTAAAGAGTCCGACTCGGCTGGTTCCCGATGTCGGCCAGAACA
>NW_026061464.1:10000-22500 GCF_024217435.2 Syngnathus scovelli
CGACCGCCACAAGGCGACCGCCACCAGCCGACCGCCACAAGGCGACAGCCACCATCCCCAAGCGCCACCCCCGACCGCCGCCCCCCGACCGCCCCAAGGCGACCGCCACCAGCCGACCGCCACAAGGCGACAGCCACCATCCCCAAGCGCCATCCCCGACCGCCACCAGCCGACCGCCACCAGCCGACCGCCACAAGGCGACAGCCACCATCCCCAAGCGCCATCCCCGACCGCCACCAGCCGACCGCCACAAGGCGACAGCCACCATCCCCAAGCGCCATCCCCGACCGCCACCAGCCGACCGCCACCAGCCGACCGCCACCAGCCGACCGCCACAAGGCGACAGCCACCATCCCCAAGCGCCACCCCCCGACCGCCACCAGCCGACCGCCACAAGGCGACAGCCACCATCCCCAAGCGCCATCCCCGACCGCCACCAGCCGACCGCCACAAGGCGACAGCCACCATCCCCAAGCGCCACCCCCGACCGCCACCAGCCGACCGCCACCAGCCGACCGCCACAAGGCGACAGCCACCATCCCCAAGCGCCACCCCCGACCGCCACCAGCCGACCGCCACCAGCCGACCGCCACAAGGCGACAGCCACCATCCCCAAGCGCCATCCCCGACCGCCACCACCCGACCGCCACCAGCCGACCGCCACCAGCCGACCGCCACCAGCCGACCGCCACAAGGCGACAGCCACCATCCCCAAGCGCCACCCCCGACCGCCACCAGCCGACCGCCACAAGGCGACAGCCACCATCCCCAAGCGCCATCCCCGACCGCCACCAGCCGACCGCCACCAGCCGACCGCCACCGGCCGACCGCCACCGGCCGTTCGCGGTGTGCGCCGCCGTTCCCCAAGCACCCTCCGGGACGAAGCCGGAGCCGGAGAATAGCAGCGGCCGTGCGTAAAAGCTGCGGCCGGGCCTCGCGGAAGGTCCCCGGGCAGCGAGCTGCCGAGCCCCGGCCTCCAGCTTCCACCAGATAATAGGACCGGGCGCGCGCAAAAGCTGCGGCCGGGCCTGGCGGAAGGTCCTCGGGCATCCAGCGAGATCACACGGCCCCCACCGGAGGCGGCTAGCGCCTCCGTAGAGTAGTGCCGGCCCGTGGAAGCGGCCGCCCGTCAGCCTGCGTTGCCGCTGGTCGAAAAATGCACTAAGTGCCAAACCCCATTCATTTACAACGGCGTGTCCGCCAGAGGGCGCACTTCCCCCGGCGGACCAGCCGGCGGGGCTCGTTAGAGAGTGTATCCGCCTGGCAGTGCCTCCTGGACGGCCTGTATTCCGGACCGCGACCGCTAACTTACGGGAGCCTAAACGGCCCGCGGACCAGCCGGCGGGTCCTCCGTGAAAGCCTATCCGCCTGGCGGTGCCTCCTGGACGGCCTGGATTCCGGACCGCGACCGCTAACTTACGGGACCCTAAACGGCCCGCGGACCAGCCGGCGGCTCCTCCGTGAAAGCCTATCCGCCTGGCGGTGGCTCCGGGCCGGCCTGGATTCCGGACCGCCACCGCTCACTCGCGGGACCCTAATCGGCCCGCGGACCAGCCGGCGGGACCTCCGTGAAAGCCTATCCGCCTGGCGGTGCCTCCTGGACGGCCTGGATTCCGGACCGCGACCGCTAACTTACGGGACCCTAAACGGCCCGCGGACCAGCCGGCGGCTCCTCCGTGAAAGCCTATCCGCCTGGCGGTGGCTCCGGGCCGGCCTGGATTCCGGACCGCCACCGCTCACTCGCGGGACCCTAATCGGCCCGCGGACCAGCCGGCGGGACCTCCGTGAAAGCCTATCCGCCTGGCGGTGCCTCCTGGCCGGCCTGGATTCCGGACCGCCACCGCTCACTCGCGGGACCCTAATCGGCCCGCGGACCAGCCGGCGGATCCTCCGTGAAAGCCTATCCGCCTTCGCCGGTTCCCCGGCCGGCCACGGGTGGCGAGAATCCGGCCTCCTCGCCCGGAGCGCGCTTCGACTTGGGCGAAAAATGCACCAAGTGCCAAACCCCATTCATTTACAACGGCGTGTCCGCCAGAGGGCGCACTTCCTCCGGCCGGCGGGGCTCGTTAGAGACCGCGTCCGCCTTGGCCGGTTCCCCGGCCGGCCACGGGTGGCGAGAATCCGGCCTCCTCGCCCGGAGCGCGCTTCGACTTGGGCGAAAAATGCACCAAGTGCCAAACCCCATTCATTTACAACGGCGTGTCCGCCAGAGGGCGCACTTCCTCCGGCCGGCGGGGCTCGTTAGAGAGCGCGTCCGCCTTGGCCGGTTCCCCGGCCGGCCACGGGTGGCGAGAATCCGGCCTCCTCGCCCGGAGCGCGCTTCGACTTGGGCGAAAAATGCACCAAGTGCCAAACCCCATTCATTTACAACGGCGTGTCCGCCAGAGGGCGCACTTCCTCCGGCCGGCGGGGCTCGTTAGAGAGCGCGTCCGCCTTCGCCGGTTCCCCGGTCGGCCGCGAACGGCGAAAAGCCGGCCTCTTCCCCCGGAGCCCGGTCGGCGAATTATTATTTATTTATTTATTTATTTTTTTTCCAAAGTGCCAACGGCTCTCGCGCCGCGATGCGTCCGCCTTCGCCGGTTCCCCGGTCGGCCACGAAGTATTGCGCATGATTATACGCGATGTTAATATTTATTTAATTATTAAATAAATACATACATGTGTTTATTAATAATATACGCGATGTTAATATTTATTTAATTATTACCTATATTATGAATAAACTAACGGTGATTTTACACGATTTGACTACATACGTGACCGTGATATAGTGCCGAGGGCTCCCGCGCCGTCACGCGTCCGCCTTGGCAGGGGTCGCCCGCGGCAGCGAGCGTTCGGCTCGCGGGGGTCCGCGGGGTGTTATTAGGGAGTGCGGCAGCCGTGCCGAGGCTCCGGCCGGCCGCCGGAAGTCCGGCGGGGGAGCGTCGGAGCTCCGCGAGGCCGGCCGGGGAGCCTCTTAGTCATCGCCCGCGCTCGCGGTGGTCCCGGTCGCTTAAAGTGCCACGGGAGGCGTAGCGATGCCAGTGAGTGTGCGCCAAGTGCGAGAGGCGGTGCATTTACGCGCCGTGTCCGCGAGAGGGAGGCAATTCCCCGTTGCGACCTCCGGGAGATCAGCGGGCCGTTCAAATCGCTTAGCCGGGGTGCCGGGAGCCTCCTCGGGCGTCGAGTTAGGAGGGGGGCGCGCGGAGAACCGGCCGGAGGTCCCCTGGAAGCTCAGCGGGCCGTGGGAAACGCTTGGCCGGGGTGCCGGGAGCCTCGGCCGGCTTAAAAGTGAGGAGGAAAGCGCGCGGAGAACCGGCCGGAGGTCCCCTGGAAACTCAGCGGGACGTGGGAAAAAGCTCAGCCGGGGTGCCGGAAGCCTCGGCCGGCTTAAAACGTGAGGAGGAAAGCACCGGGAGAACCGGCTGGAGGTCTTCTGGAAGCTCAGCGGGCCGTGGAGAAAGCTTAGCCGGGGTGCCGGAAGCCTCGGCCGGCTTAAAATGTGAGGAGGAAACCGGCTGGACGTCTTCTGGAAGATCAGCGGGCCGTGGAAAATGCTAAGCCGAGGTGCTGGTTGTCGAATAAGGCTCCGCCATCTCGTAGAAGGTGCTAATAAAGTTCATATCCGCTCGGCTGGAGGTAATTGGCCAGCGGACCGGCCGCCGGGACCTCCGTGACCGCCTATCCGCCTGGCGGTGCCTCCTGGCCGGCGTGCATTCCGGGCCGCGACCGCTCACTTACGGGACCCTGATTGGCCCGCGGACCGGCCGGCGGGACCTCCGTGACAGCCTACCCGCCTGGCGGTGGCTGCTGGCCGGCGCGGATTCCGGGCCGCGACCGCTAACTTACGGGACCCTAATTGGCCCGCGGACCAGCTGGCGGGACCTCCGTGACAGCCTACCCGCCTGGCGGTGGCTGCTGGCCGGCGCGGATTCCGGGCCGCGACCGCTAACTTACGGGACCCTAATTGGCCCGCGGACCAGCTGGCGGGACCTCCGTGAAAGCCCATCCGCCTGCCGGTGCCTCCTGGCCGGCGTGGATTCCGGGCCGCGACCGCTAACTTACGGGACCATAAATGGCCCGCGGACCAGCTGGCGGGACCTCCGTGACCGCCTATCCGCCTGGCGGTGCCTCCTGGCCGGCCTGGATTCCGGGCCGCGACCGCTCACCTACGGGACCCTAAATGGCCCGCGGACCAGCCGGCGGGACCTCCGTGACAGCCTACCCGCCTCCCGGTGGCTGCTGGCCGGCGCGGATTCCGGGCCGCGACCGCTAACTTACGGGACCCCAATTGGCCCGCGGACCAGCCGGCGGGACCCCCGTGACCGCCTATCCGCCTTGGCCGGTTCCCCGGCCGGCCACGGATGGCGAGAATCCGGCCTCCTCGCCCGGAGCGCTCGTCGGCTTCGGCGAAAAATGCACTAAGTGCCAAACCCCATTCATTTACAATGGCGTGTCCGCCAGAGGGCGCAGTTCCCCCCGCGGACCGGCCGGCGGGACCTCCGTGACAGCCTATCCGCCTGGCGGTGGCTGCGGGCCGGCGCGAATTCCGGGCCGCGACCGCTAACTTACGGGACCCCGATTGGCCCGCGGACCAGCCGGCGGGACCTCCGTGACCGCCTATCCGCCTGCGCTGGTTCCCCGGCCGGCGCGAATTCCGGGCCGCGACCGCTAACTTACGGGACCCCGATTGGCCCGCGGACCAGCCGGCGGGACCTCCGTGACCGCCTATCCGCCTGCGCTGGTTCCCCGGCCGGCGCGAATTCCGGGCCGCGACCGCTAACTTACGGGACCCCGATTGGCCCGCGGACCAGCCGGCGGGACCTCCGTGACCGCCTATCCGCCTGCGCTGGTTCCCCGGCCGGCGCGAATTCCGGGCCGCGACCGCTAACTTACGGGACCCCAATTGGCCCGCGGACCAGCCGGCGGGACCTCCGTGACCGCCTATCCGCCTCCGCTGGTTCCCCCCTCGGCGTGGATTCCGGACCGCGACCGCTAAATTACGGGACCCAAATTGGCCCGCGGACCAGCCGGCGGGACCTCCGTGACCGCCTATCCGCCTTCGCTGGTTCCCCGGTCGGCCACAGATGACGAATATTCGGCCTCTCGCTCTGGAAGTCCTGCCGACTTAGCCGAAAATTTTCTAAGTGCCATCGGCTCTCGCTCGGAAAAGTGTCCGCCTCGTCTGGTTCCCCAGCTCGGCCTCAGAATTCGAAAATTCGGCCTCTCTGAGGTACCAGGGGTAGGCTTTATGTACTTGGTCCCCCCAGTTAGTGTACTCATCACTTTACCCCCCTTTCGCAAAATATAGTCGGCACGTATGTGCAGAACTGTTTATTTTCATTTTAAAAATTTTCTAAGTGCCAGCGGAAGCTGTCACACGAACTGTCCGAGCTACCACGGTGCCCATCCCGGGCAGTGACGGCAAAAGGCCGATGTGTGTTTGATGGAAGTCTGAATAATTTCTAAGTGCCAACGGCTCAACCGCCGTAAAGTGTCCGCCTCGGCTGGTTCTCCCGGTCGGCCCGAACGAGCGAAAATTCGGCCTCTTCCCCTGGAGGTCCGGAACATTTGGCGAATATTTTCAAAGTGCCAACGGCTGTTCCGCCGTAACGTGTCCGACCCGGCTGGTTCCTCCGGTCGGCCCGAACGAGCGAAAATTCGGCCTCTTCCCCTGGAGGTCCGGAACATTTTGGCGAATATTTTCAAAGTGCCAACGGCTGTTGCGCCGTAACGTGTCCGACCCGGCCGGTTCCTCCGGTCGGCCCGAACGAGCGAAAATTCGGCCTCTTCCCCTGGAGGTCCGGAACATTTTGGCGAATATTTTCAAAGTGCCAACGGCCGTTCCGCCGTAAAGTGTCCTACCCGGCTGGTTCCTTCGGTCGGCCCGAACGAGCGAAAATTCGGCCTCTTCCCCTGGAGGTCCGGAACATTTTGGCGAATATTTTCAAAGTGCCAACGGCTGTATCGCCGTAACGTGTCCGACCCGGCTGGTTCCTCCGGTCGGCCCGAACGAGCGAAAATTCGGCCTCTTCCCCTGGAGGTCCGGACGACTTTGGCGAATATTTTCTAAGTGCGAACGGCTGTTGCGCCGTAACGTGTCCGACCCGGCTGGTTCCTCCGGTCGGCCCGAACGAGCGAAAATTCGGCCTCTTCCCCTGGAGGTCCGGAACATTTTGGCGAATATTTTCAAAGTGCCAACGGCTGTTGCGCCGTAACGTGTCCGACCCGGCCGGTTCCTCCGGTCGGCGCCCGAACGAGCGAAAATTCGGCCTCTTCCCCTGGAGGTCCTGTGAAGTTTAACGAATATTTTCTAAGTGCGAACGGCTCTTCCGCCGTAACGTGTCCGACCCGGCTGGTTCCTCCGGTCGGCCTGAACGAGCGAAAATTCGGCCTCTTCCCCTGGAGGTCCTGTCAAGTTTAACGAATATTTTCTAAGTGCCATCGGCTCTTCCGCCGTAAGGTGTCCGACTCGGCCGGTTCCCCTAGTCGGCCAAATAATGTGACAATTCGGCCTCTCGCTCTGGAAGTCCGGCCAACTTCTGCGAATATTTTCTAAGTGCCATCGGCTCTTCCGCCGTAATGTGTCCGACTCGGCCGGTTCCTCCGGTCGGCCTGAACGAGCGAAAATTCGGCCTCTTCCCCTGGAGGTCCTGTCAAGTTTAACGAATATTTTCTAAGTGCCATCGGCTCTTCCGCCGTAAGGTGTCCGACTCGGCCGGTTCCTCCGGTCGGCCTGAACGAGCGAAAATTCGGCCTCTTCCCCTGGAGGTCCTGTCAAGTTTAACGAATATTTTCTAAGTGCCATCGGCTCTTCCGCCGTAAGGTGTCCGACTCGGCCGGTTCCTCCGGTCGGCCTGAACGAGCGAAAATTCGGCCTCTTCCCCTGGAGGTCCTGTCAAGTTTAACGAATATTTTCTAAGTGCCATCGGCTCTTCCGCCGTAAGGTGTCCGACTCGGCCGGTTCCTCCGGTCGGCCTGAACGAGCGAAAATTCGGCCTCTTCCCCTGGAGGTCCTGTCAAGTTTAACGAATATTTTCTAAGTGCCATCGGCTCTTCCGCCGTAAGGTGTCCGACTCGGCCGGTTCCTCCGGTCGGCCTGAACAAGCGAAAATTCGGCCTCTTCCCCTGGAGGTCCTGTCAAGTTTAACGAATATTTTCTAAGTGCGAACGGCTCTTCCGCCGTAAGGTGTCCGACCCGGCCGGTTCCTCCGGTCGGCCCGAACGAGCGAAAATTCGGCCTCTTCCCCTGGAGGTCCTGTCAAGTTTAACGAATATTTTCTAAGTGCCATCGGCTCTTCCGCCGTAAGGTGTCCGTCTCGGCCGGTTCCTCCGGTCGGCCTGAACGAGCGAAAATTCGGCCTCTTCCCCTGGAGGTCCTGTCAAGTTTAACGAATATTTTCTAAGTGCCATCGGCTCTTCCGCCGTAAGGTGTCCGACTCGGCCGGTTCCTCCGGTCGGCCTGAACAAGCGAAAATTCGGCCTCTTCCCCTGGAGGTCCGTTCAAGTTTAACGAATATTTTCTAAGTGCCATCGGCTCTTCCGCCGTAAGGTGTCCGACTCGGCTGGTTCCCGATGTCGGCCAGAACAAGTGGAAACTCGGCCTCTTCCCCTGGAGGTCAGTTGAAGTTTAACGAATATTTTCAAAGTGCCAACGGCTGCTCCGCCGTAAAGCGTCCGACTCGGCTGGTTCCCGATGTCGGCCAGAACAAGTGAAAATTCGGCCTCTTCCCCTGGAGGTCCGTTCAAGATTAACGAATATTTTCTAAGTGCCAACGGCTGCTCCGCCGTAAAGCGTCCGACTCGGCTGGTTCCCGATGTCGGCCAGAACAAGTGAACATTCGGCCTCTTCCCCTGGAGGTCCGTTCAAGATTAACGAATATCTTCTAAGTGCCAACGGCTCTTGCGCCGAAAAGCGTCCGCCTGGGCTGGTTCCTGATGTCGGCCAGAACAAGTGAAAATTCGGCCTCTTCCCCTGGAGGTCCGTTCAAGATTAACGAATATTTTCTAAGTGCCAACGGCTCTTGCGCCGAAAAGCGTCCGCCTCGGCTGGTTCCCGCGGTCGGACACAAAATGTGTCAATTCGGCCTCTCTGAGGTACCAGGGGTGGGCTTTATGTACTTGGTCCCCCCACTTAGTGTACTCATCACTTTACCCCCCTTTCGCAAAATATAGTCGGCACGTATGTGCAGAACTGTTTATTTTCATTTTAAAAATTGTCTAAGTGCCAGCGGAAGCTGTCACACGAACTGTCCGAGCTACCACGGTGCCCATCCCGGGCAGTGACGGCAAAAGGCCGATGTGTGTTTATGGAAGTCTGAATAATTTCTAAGTGCCAACGGCTGCTCCGCCGTAAAGTGTCCGCCTCGGCTGGTTCCCTTGGTCGGCCAGAACAAGTGAAAATTCGGCCTCTTCCCCTGGAGGTCCGGAACATTTTGGCGAATATTTCCTAAGTGCCAACGGCTGCTCCGCCGTAAAGTGTCCGCCTCGGCCGGTTCACCCGGTCGGCCAGAACAAGTGAAAATTTGGCCTCTTCCCCTGGAGGTCCGGAACATTTTGGCGAATATTTCCTAAGTGCCAACGGCTGCTCCGCCGTAAAGTGTCCGACTCGGCTGGTTCCCGATGTCGGCCAGAACAAGTGAAAATTCGGCCTCTTCCCCTGGAGGTCCGTTCAAGATTAACGAATATTTCCTAAGTGCCAACGGCTGCTCCGCCGTAAAGCGTCCGACTCGGCTGGTTCCCGATGTCGGCCAGAACAAGTGAAAATTCGGCCTCTTCCCCTGGAGGTCCGTTCAAGATTAACGAATATTTCCTAAGTGCCAACGGCTGCTCCGCCGTAAAGCGTCCGACTCGGCTGGTTCCCGATGTCGGCCAGAACAAGTGAAAAATCGGCCTCTTCCCCTGGAAGTCCGGCCGAGTTAAGGCAAATATTTCCTAAGTGCCAACGGCTGCTCAGCCTTAAAGTGTCCGACTCGGCTGGTTCCCGATGTCGGCCAGAACAAGTGAAAATCCGGCCTCTTCCCCTGGAAGTCCGGCCGAGTTAAGGCAAATATTTCCTAAGTGCCAACGGCTGCTCAGCCTTAAAGTGTCCGACTCGGCTGGTTCCCGATGTCGGCCAGAACAAGTGAAAATCCGGCCTCTTCCCCTGGAAGTCCGGCCGAGTTAAGGCAAATATTTCCTAAGTGCCAACGGCTGCTCAGCCTTAAAGTGTCCGACTCGGCTGGTTCCCGATGTCGGCCAGAACAAGTGAAAATCCGGCCTCTTCCCCTGGAAGTCCGGCCGAGTTAAGGCAAATATTTCCTAAGTGCCAACGGCTGCTCAGCCGTAAAGTGTCCGACTCGGCTGGTTCCCGATGTCGGCCAGAACAAGTGAAAATCCGGCCTCTTCCCCTGGAAGTCCGGCCGAGTTAAGGCAAATATTTCCCAAGTGCCAACGGCTGTTCCGCCGTAAAGGGTCCGACTCGGCTGGTTCCCGATGTCGGCCAGAACAAGTGAAAATCCGGCCTCTTCCCCTGGAAGTCCGGCCGAGTTAAGGCAAATATTTCCTAAGTGCCAACGGCTGTTCCGCCGTAAAGGGTCCGACTCGGCTGGTTCCCGATGTCGGCCAGAACAAGTGAAAAATCGGCCTCTTCCCCTGGAAGTCCGGCCGAGTTCGGCGAATAGTTCCTAAGTGCCAACGGCTGCTCCGCCGTAAAGAGTCCGACTGGGCTGGTTCCCGATGTCGGCCAGAACAAGTGAAAATCCGGCCTCTTCCCCTGGAAGTCCGGCCGAGTTAAGGCAAATATTTCCTAAGTGCCAACGGCTGTTCCGCCGTAAAGGGTCCGACTCGGCTGGTTCCCGATGTCGTCCAGAACAAGTGAAAAATTGGCCTCTTCCCCTGGAAGTCCGGCCGAGTTCGGCGAATATTTCCCAAGTGCCAACGGCTGTTCCGCCGTAAAGAGTCCGACTCGGCTGGTTCCCGATGTCGGCCAGAACAAGTGAAAATTCGGCCTCTTCCCCTGGAGGTCCGTTCAAGTTTGGGGAATATTTTCTAAGTGCCAACGGCTGCTCCGCCTTAAAGCGTCCGACTCGGCTGGTTCCCGATGTCGGCCAGAACAAGTGAAAATCCGGCCTCTTCCCCTGGAAGTCCGGCCGAGTTAAGGCAAATATTTCCTAAGTGCCAACGGCTGCTCAGCCTTAAAGGGCCCGACTCGGCTGGTTCCCGATGTCGGCCAGAACAAGTGACAATTCGGCCTCTTCCCCTGGAGGTCTTTTCAAGTTTAACGAATATTTTCTAAGTGCCAACGGCTGCTCCGCCTTAAAGCGTCCGACTCGGCTGGTTCCCGATGTCGGCCAGAACAAGTGACAATTCGGCCTCTTCCCCTGGAGGTCCTTTCAAGTTTAACGAATATTTTCTAAGTGCCAACGGCTGCTCCGCCTTAAAGAGTCCGACTCGGCTGGTTCCCGATGTCGGCCAGAACAGGTGAAAATTCGGCCTCTTCCCCTGGAGGTCCGTTCAAGTTTGGCGAATATTTTCTAAGTGCCAACGGCTGCTCCGCCTTAAAGTGTCCGACTCGGCTGGTTCCCGATGTCGGGCAGAACAAGTGACAATTCGGCCTCTTCCCCTGGAAGTCCGGCCGAGTTTGGCGAATATTTTCTAAGTGCCAACGGCTGCTCCGCCGTAAAGAGTCCGACTCGGCTGGTTCCCGATGTCGGCCAGAAAAAGTGACAATTCGGCCTCTTCCCCTGGAGGTCCTTTGAAGTTTAGCG
Source organism: Syngnathus scovelli (assembly GCF_024217435.2). Lineage (NCBI taxonomy): Eukaryota > Metazoa > Chordata > Actinopteri > Syngnathiformes > Syngnathidae > Syngnathus > Syngnathus scovelli. The sequence goes on from NW_026061464.1 coordinate 20,728, forward strand.
AATATTTTCTAAGTGCCAACGGCTCTTGCGCCGAAAAGCGTCCGCCTCGGCTGGTTCCCGCGGTCGGCCGTAATAGGCGAAAATTCGGCCTCTTCCCCTGGAGCGACCTCCAAATTTGGGCGAAATTTTTCTAAGTGCCTAAAGGTACCAGGGGTTTGGGTACCAGGGGTGCAGTACGAACTGGTCTTTTGTCAACCCATGTACTTTTTCTAGAGTACATGGGTTGGTCCCCCCACTTAGTGTACTCATCACTTTACCCCCCTTTCGCAAAATATAGTCAGAACGAGCATGGGGGACGCAATTGTTTTCCATGCAAATCAATTGGGCCTGGTCCGAGCGCTGGTAACGGCCGCCAGCAAGCGTCCCCTGCTCGGATAGCAGAACTGAAGAAGGCACGGCACTTCCAGAGAGAGAGAGAAAATTTTCTAAGTGCCACATTTCTCAAAAATTTTCAAAGTGCCACATCTCTCAAAAAATTTCTAAGTGCCACATCTCTCAAAAACTTTCTAAGTGCCACATCTCTGAAAAACTTTCTAAGTGCCACATCTCTGAAAAAACTTTCTAAGTGCCACGTCTCTGAAAAACTTTCTAAGTGCCACAGCACGGCTGTGAAATATTCAAAGTCCTACAGGCATTGGCAGAATGCGCGGACGGCCGTCTGCTCCCGGCGGCCGCCGCGAAGCTACTACCCCCTCCCGGGGACGGCTGTCTGCTCCCGGCAGCCGTCCTTACCCCCCTCCCCCGTTTGCACCGCCTGAAGTTAGACCCGCCTTGGTAGGGCCCCCACCGGCCCCGGCTCGCCGGCGTTGGGTGGACGGTTCCTGCCCACTTGCGGGTCCCGGTCGCTTGGCAACCGACCGGGGAGGACCAGCCGCCTCCTTAAACACAGGCTGGAAGGGAAATCCGATCAAGCTACGGAGGACCGGCCGCCTCCTTAAACACAGGCCGGAAGGGAAATCCGATCAAGCTACGGAGGACCGGTCGCCTCCCTAAACACAGGCCGGGCAAAAATCTGCGAATGGGCCCGTCAAGGGTAGTGGGTCATCCAAGGAGGGAGGTACCGGCCGCCTCCTTAAACACAGGCCGGGCAAAAATCTGCGAATGGCCCGTCAAGGGTAGAAGGTCATCCAAGGAGGGAGGTACCGGCCGCCTCCTTAAACACAGGCCGGGCAAAAATCTGCGAATGGCCCGTCAAGGGTAGAAGGTCATCCAAGGAGGGAGGTACCGGCCGCCTCCTTAAACACAGGCCGGGCAAAAATCTGCGAATGGCCCGTCAAGGGTAGAAGGTCATCCAAGGAGGGAGGTACCGGCCGCCTCCTTAAACACAGGCCGGGCAAAAATCTGCGAATGGCCCGTCAAGGGTAGAAGGTCATCCAAGGAGGGAGGTACCGGCCGCCTCCTTAAACACAGGCCGGGCAAAAATCTGCGAATGGCCGGTCAAGGGTTGTTGGTCATCCAAGGAGGGAGGTACCGGCCGCCTCCTTAAACACAGGCCGGGCAAAAATCTGCGAACGGCCCGTCAAGGGTTCTGTCTCATCCAAGAAAGGGGTACCGGCCGCCTCAGAGGCCGGAGCGAAGGGGGCGAAAGGCTGTCGATGGGGAAGGATCGGGGCCACGGCTAATCTAGCGATGCCCGCGTCGGGCGGTCACTCCGACGAATGAGCGGGGCCGAATCCGGCGCGAGGCGGCCTTCAGGCACGTGGTTCGAGACGACCTCACCCGGCTCTAGCCCGGAGGATCGGAGGCAACGGCCGTCTCCTTAAGCTAAGGCCG
>NW_026061465.1:0-20000 GCF_024217435.2 Syngnathus scovelli
GATGGACCGCATCCGCAGATTTTCGTCCGGCCTTAGCTTAAGGAGACGGCCGTTGCCTCCGATCCTCCGGGCTAGAGCCGGGTGAGGTCGTCTCGAACCACGTGCCTGAAGGCCGCCTCGCGCCGGATTCGGCCCCGCTCATTCGTCGGAGTGACCGCCCGACGCGGGCATCGCTAGATTAGCCGTGGCCCCGATCCTTCCCCATCGACAGCCTTTCGCCCCCTTCGCTCCGGCCTCTGAGGCGGCCGGTACCCCTTTCTTGGATGAGACAGAACCCTTGACGGGCCGTTCGCAGATTTTTGCCCGGGCATTGTTTACCGAGGCGGCCGGTACCTCCGTCTGCCTTGGATGGACCGCATCCGCAGATTTTCGTCCGGCCTTAGCTTAAGGAGACGGCCGTTGCCTCCGATCCTCCGGGCTAGAGCCGGGTGAGGTCGTCTCGAACCACGTGCCTGAAGGCCGCCTCGCGCCGGATTCGGCCCCGCTCATTCGTCGGAGTGACCGCCCGACGCGGGCATCGCTAGATTAGCCGTGGCCCCGATCCTTCCCCATCGACAGCCTTTCGCCCCCTTCGCTCCGGCCTCTGAGGCGGCCGGTACCCCTTTCTTGGATGAGACAGAACCCTTGACGGGCCGTTCGCAGATTTTTGCCCGGCCTGTGTTTAAGGAGGCGGCCGGTACCTCCCTCCTTGGATGACCAACAACCCTTGACGGGCCATTCGCAGATTTTTGCCCGGCCTGTGTTTAAGGAGGCGGCCGGTACCTCCCTCCTTGGATGACCAACAACCCTTGACGGGCCATTCGCAGATTTTTGCCCGGCCTGTGTTTAAGGAGGCGGCCGGTACCTCCCTCCTTGGATGACCTTCTACCCTTGACGGGCCATTCGCAGATTTTTGCCCGGCCTGTGTTTAAGGAGGCGGCCGGTACCTCCCACCTTGGATGACCCACTACCCTTGACGGGCCCATTCGCAGATTTTTGCCCGGCCTGTGTTTAAGGAGGCGGCCGGTACCTCCCACCTTGGATGACCCACTACCCTTGACGGGCCCATTCGCAGATTTTTGCCCGGCCTGTGTTTAGGGAGGCGACCGGTCCTCCGTAGCTTGATCGGATTTCCCTTCCGGCCTGTGTTTAAGGAGGCGGCCGGTCCTCCGTAGCTTGACCGGATTTCCCTTCCAGCCTGTGTTTAAGGAGGCGGCTGGTCCTCCCCGGTCGGTTGCCAAGCGACCGGGACCCGCAAGTGGGCAGGAACCGTCCACCCAACGCCGGCGAGCCGGGGCCGGTGGGGGCCCTACCAAGGCGGGTCTAACTTCAGGCGGTGCAAACGGGGGAGGGGGGTAAGGACGGCTGCCGGGAGCAGACAGCCGTCCCCGGGAGGGGGTAGTAGCTTCGCGGCGGCCGCCGGGAGCAGACGGCCGTCCGCGCATTCTGCCAATGCCTGTAGGACTTTGAATATTTCACAGCCGTGCCGTGGCACTTAGAAAATTTTTCAGAGACGTGGCACTTAGAAAGTTTTTCAGAGATGTGGCACTTTGAAAGTTTTTGAGAGATGTGGCACTTAGAAATTTTTTGAGAGATGTGGCACTTAGAAATTTTTTGAGAGATGTGGCACTTAGAAATTTTTTGAGAGATGTGGCACTTTGAAAATTTTTGAGAAATGTGGCACTTAGAAAATTTTCTCTCTCTCTCTGGAAGTGCCGTGCCTTCTTCAGTTCTGCTATCCGAGCAGGGGACGCTTGCTGGCGGCCGTTACCAGCGCTCGGACCAGGCCCAATTGATTTGCATGGAAAACAATTGCGTCCCCCATGCTCGTTCTGACTATATTTTGCGAAAGGGGGGTAAAGTGATGAGTACACTAAGTGGGGGGACCAACCCATGTACTCTAGAAAAAGTACATGGGTTGACAAAAGACCAGTTGGTAATGCACCCCTGGTACCCAAACCCCTGGTACCTTTAGGCACTTAGAAAAAATTTCGCCCAAATTTGGAGGTCGCTCCAGGGGAAGAGGCCGAATTTTCGCCTATTACGGCCGACCGCGGGAACCAGCCGAGGCGGACGCTTTTCGGCGCAAGAGCCGTTGGCACTTAGAAAATATTCGCTAAACTTCAAAGGACCTCCAGGGGAAGAGGCCGAATTGTCACTTTTTCTGGCCGACATCGGGAACCAGCCGAGTCGGACTCTTTACGGCGGAGCAGCCGTTGGCACTTAGAAAATATTCGCCAAACTCGGCCGGACTTCCAGGGGAAGAGGCCGAATTGTCACTTGTTCTGCCCGACATCGGGAACCAGCCGAGTCGGACACTTTAAGGCGGAGCAGCCGTTGGCACTTAGAAAATATTCGCCAAACTTGAACGGACCTCCAGGGGAAGAGGCCGAATTTTCACCTGTTCTGGCCGACATCGGGAACCAGCCGAGTCGGACGCTTTACGGCGGAGCAGCCGTTGGCACTTAGAAAATATTCGTTAAACTTGAAAGGACCTCCAGGGGAAGAGGCCGAATTGTCACTTGTTCTGGCCGACATCGGGAACCAGCCGAGTCGGACGCTTTAAGGCGGAGCAGCCGTTGGCACTCAGAAAATATTCGTTAAACTTGAAAAGACCTCCAGGGGAAGAGGCCGAATTGTCACTTCTTCTGGCCGACATCGGGAACCAGCCGAGTCGGGCCCTTTAAGGCTGAGCAGCCGTTGGCACTTAGGAAATATTTGCCTTAACTCGGCCGGACTTCCAGGGGAAGAGGCCGGATTTTCACTTGTTCTGGCCGACATCGGGAACCAGCCGAGTCGGACGCTTTAAGGCGGAGCAGCCGTTGGCACTTAGAAAATATTCCCCAAACTTGAACGGACCTCCAGGGGAAGAGGCCGAATTTTCACTTGTTCTGGCCGACATCGGGAACCAGCCGAGTCGGACGCTTTACGGCGGAGCAGCCGTTGGCACTTAGAAAATATTCGTTAAACTTCAACTGACCTCCAGGGGAAGAGGCCGAATTTTCACTTGTTCTGGCCGACATCGGGAACCAGCCGAGTCGGACGCTTTACGGCGGAGCAGCCGTTGGCACTTAGAAAATATTCGTTAAACTTCAACTGACCTCCAGGGGAAGAGGCCGAATTTTCACTTGTTCTGGCCGACATCGGGAACCAGCCGAGTCGGACGCTTTACGGCGGAGCAGCCGTTGGCACTTAGAAAATATTCGTTAAACTTGAACGGACCTCCAGGGGAAGAGGCCGAATTTTCACTTGTTCTGGCCGACATCGGGAACCAGCCGAGTCGGACGCTTTACGGCGGAGCAGCCGTTGGCACTTAGAAAATATTCGTTAAACTTCAACTGACCTCCAGGGGAAGAGGCCGAATTTTCACTTGTTCTGGCCGACATCGGGAACCAGCCGAGTCGGACCCTTTACGGCGGAACAGCCGTTGGCACTTAGGAAATATTTGCCTTAACTTGGCCGCACTTCCAGGGGAAGAGGCCGAATTTTCACTTGTTCTGGCCGACATCGGGAACCAGCCGAGTCGGACGCTTTACGGCGGAGCAGCCGTTGGCACTTAGAAAATATTCGTTAAACTTCAACTGACCTCCAGGGGAAGAGGCCGAATTTCCACTTATTCTGGCCGACATCGGGAACCAGCCGAGTCGGACGCTTTACGGCGGAGCAGCCGTTGGCACTTAGGAAATATTCGCCAAACTTGGCCGCACTTCCAGGGGAAGAGGCCGAATTTCCACTTGTTCTGGCCGACATCGGGAACCAGCCGAGACGGACGCTTTACGGCGGAGCAGCCGTTGGCACTTAGAAAATATTCGTTAATCTTGAACGGACCTCCAGGGGAAGAGGCCGAATATTCACTTGTTCTGGCCGACATCGGGAACCAGCCGAGTCGGACGCTTTTCGGCGCAAGAGCCGTTGGCACTTAGGAAATATTCGCCGAACTCGGCCGGACTTCCAGGGGAAGAGGCCGAATTTTCACTTGTTCTGGCCGAAATCGGGAACCAGCCGAGTCGGACTCTTTACGGCGGAGCAGCCGTTGGCACTTAGGAAATATTTGCCAAAATGTTCCGGACCTCCAGGGGAAGAGGCCGAATATTCACTTGTTCTGGCCGACATCGGGAACCAGCCGAGTCGGACACTTTACGGCGGAGCAGCCGTTGGCACTTAGGAAATATTCGTTAAACTTCAACTGACCTCCAGGGGAAGAGGCCGAATTTTCACTTGTTCTGGCCGACATCGGGAACCAGCCGAGTCGGTCTCTTTACGGCGGAGCAGCCGTTGGCACTTAGGAAATATTCGCCGAACTTGGCCGGACTTCCAGGGGAAGAGGCCGGATTTTCACTTGTTCTGGCCGACATCGGGAACCAGCCGAGTCGGACACTTTACGGCGGAGCAGCCGTTGGCACTTAGGAAATATTTGCCAAAATGTTCCGGACCTCCAGGGGAAGAGGCCGAATATTCACTTGTTCTGGCCGACATCGGGAACCAGCCGAGTCGGACACTTTAAGGCTGAGCAGCCGTTGGCACTTAGGAAATATTCGCCTTAACTCGGCCGGACTTCCAGGGGAAGAGGCCGGATTTTCACTTGTTCTGGCCGACATCGGGAACCAGCCGAGTCGGACCCTTTAAGGCTGAGCAGCCGTTGGCACTTAGGAAATATTTGCCTTAACTCGGCCGGACTTCCAGGGGAAGAGGCCGATTTTTCACTTGTTCTGGCCGACCGGGGGAACCAGCCGAGTCGGACACTTTACGGCGGAGCAGCCGTTGGCACTTAGGAAATATTCGCCAAAATGTTCCGGACCTCCAGGGGAAGAGGCCGAATTTTCACTTGTTCTGGCCGACCGGGGGAACCAGCCGAGGCGGACACTTTACGGCGGAGCAGCCGTTGGCACTTTGAAAATATTCGCCAAAATGTTCCGGACCTCCAGGGGAAGAGGCCGAATTTTCACTTGTTCTGGCCGACCGGGGGAACCAGCCGAGGCGGACACTTTACGGCGGAGCAGCCGTTGGCACTTTGAAAATATTCGCCAAAATGTTCCGGACCTCCAGGGGAAGAGGCCGAATTTTCGCTCGTTCGGGCCGACCGGGAGAACCAGCCGAGGCGGACACTTTACGGCGGTTGAGCCGTTGGCACTTAGAAATTATTCAGACTTCCATAAACACACATCGGCCTTTTGCCGTCACTGCCCGGGATGGGCACCGTGGTAGCTAGGACAGTTCGTGTGACAGCTTCCGCTGGCACTTAGACAATTTTTAAAATGAAAATAAACAGTTCTGCACATACGTGCCGACTATATTTTGCGAAAGGGGGGTAAAGTGATGAGTACACTAAGTGGGGGGACCAAGTACATAAAGCCTACCCCTGGTACCTCAGAGAGGCCGAATTGACACATTTTGTGTCCGACCGCGGGAACCAGCCGAGGCGGACGCTTTTCGGCGCAAGAGCCGTTGGCACTTAGAAAATATTCGTTAATCTTGAACGGACCTCCAGGGGAAGAGGCCGAATTTTCACTTGTTCTGGCCGACATCGGGAACCAGCCGAGTCGGACTCTTTACGGCGGAACAGCCGTTGGCACTTAGAAAATATTCGTTAAACTTCAACTGACCTCCAGGGGAAGAGGCCGAATTTCCACTTGTTCTGGTCGACATCGGGAACCAGCCGAGTCGGACGCTTTACGGCGGAGCAGCCGTTGGCACTTAGAAAATATTCGTTAAACTTCAACTGACCTCCAGGGGAAGAGGCCGAATTTTCACTTGTTCTGGCCGACATCGGGAACCAGCCGAGTCGGACGCTTTACGGCGGAGCAGCCGTTGGCACTTAGAAAATATTCGTTAAACTTCAACTGACCTCCAGGGGAAGAGGCCGAATTTTCACTTGTTCTGGCCGACATCGGGAACCAGCCGAGTCGGACGCTTTACGGCGGAGCAGCCGTTGGCACTTAGAAAATATTCGTTAAACTTCAACTGACCTCCAGGGGAAGAGGCCGGATTTTCACTTGTTCTGGCCGACATCGGGAACCAGCCGAGTCGGACCCTTTACGGCGGAGCAGCCGTTGGCACTTAGAAAATATTCGTTAAACTTGAACGGACCTCCAGGGGAAGAGGCCGAATTTTCACTTGTTCTGGCCGACATCGGGAACCAGCCGAGTCGGACGCTTTACGGCGGAGCAGCCGTTGGCACTTAGGAAATATTCGCCAAACTTGGCCGCACTTCCAGGGGAAGAGGCCGAATTTCCACTTGTTCTGGCCGACATCGGGAACCAGCCGAGACGGACGCTTTACGGCGGAGCAGCCGTTGGCACTTAGAAAATATTCGTTAATCTTGAACGGACCTCCAGGGGAAGAGGCCGAATATTCACTTGTTCTGGCCGACATCGGGAACCAGCCGAGTCGGACGCTTTTCGGCGCAAGAGCCGTTGGCACTTAGGAAATATTCGCCGAACTCGGCCGGACTTCCAGGGGAAGAGGCCGAATTTTCACTTGTTCTGGCCGAAATCGGGAACCAGCCGAGTCGGACTCTTTACGGCGGAGCAGCCGTTGGCACTTAGGAAATATTTGCCAAAATGTTCCGGACCTCCAGGGGAAGAGGCCGAATATTCACTTGTTCTGGCCGACATCGGGAACCAGCCGAGTCGGACACTTTACGGCGGAGCAGCCGTTGGCACTTAGGAAATATTCGTTAAACTTCAACTGACCTCCAGGGGAAGAGGCCGAATTTTCACTTGTTCTGGCCGACATCGGGAACCAGCCGAGTCGGTCTCTTTACGGCGGAGCAGCCGTTGGCCCTTAGGAAATATTCGCCAAAATGTTCCGGACCTCCAGGGGAAGAGGCCGAATTTTCGCTCGTTCGGGCCGACCGGGAGAACCAGCCGGGTCGGACACGTTACGGCGCAACAGCCGTTAGCACTTAGAAAATATTTGCCAAAATGTTCCGGACCTCCAGGGGAAGAGGCCGAATATTCACTTGTTCTGGCCGACATCGGGAACCAGCCGAGTCGGACACTTTAAGGCTGAGCAGCCGTTGGCACTTAGGAAATATTCGCCTTAACTCGGCCGGACTTCCAGGGGAAGAGGCCGGATTTTCACTTGTTCTGGCCGACATCGGGAACCAGCCGAGTCGGACTCTTTACGGCGGAACAGCCGTTGGCACTTAGGAAATATTTGCCTTAACTCGGCCGGACTTCCAGGGGAAGAGGCCGGATTTTCACTTGTTCTGGCCGACATCGGGAACCAGCCGAGTCGGACTCTTTACGGCGGAACAGCCGTTGGCACTTAGGAAATATTCGCCTTAACTCGGCCGGACTTCCAGGGGAAGAGGCCGGATTTTCACTTGTTCTGGCCGACATCGGGAACCAGCCGAGTCGGACACTTTAAGGCTGAGCAGCCGTTGGCACTTAGGAAATATTTGCCAAAATGTTCCGGACCTCCAGGGGAAGAGGCCGGATTTTCACTTGTTCTGGCCGACATCGGGAACCAGCCGAGTCGGACTCTTTACGGCGGAACAGCCGTTGGCACTTAGGAAATATTCGCCGAACTCGGCCGGACTTCCAGGGGAAGAGGCCGATTTTTCACTTGTTCTGGCCGACATCGGGAACCAGCCGAGTCGGACCCTTTACGGCGGAACAGCCGTTGGCACTTAGGAAATATTTGCCTTAACTCGGCCGGACTTCCAGGGGAAGAGGCCGGATTTTCACTTGTTCTGGCCGACCGGGGGAACCGGCCGAGTCGGACACTTTACGGCGGAGCAGCCGTTGGCACTTAGGAAATATTTGCCAAAATGTTCCGGACCTCCAGGGGAAGAGGCCGAATTTTCACTTGTTCTGGCCGACCGGGTGAACCGGCCGAGGCGGACACTTTACGGCGGAGCAGCCGTTGGCACTTAGGAAATATTCGCCAAAATGTTCCGGACCTCCAGGGGAAGAGGCCGAATTTTCACTTGTTCTGGCCGACCGGGGGAACCAGCCGAGGCGGACACTTTACGGCGGAGCACCCGTTGGCACTTAGAAAATATTCGCCAAAATGTTCCGGACCTCCAGGGAAAGAGGCCGAATTTTCGCTCGTTCGGGCCGACCGGGAGAACCGGCCGAGGCGGACACTTTACGGCGGTTGAGCCGTTGGCACTTAGAAATTATTCAGACTTCCATCAAACACACATCGGCCTTTTGCCGTCACTGCCCGGGATGGGCACCGTGGTAGCTCGGACAGTTCGTGTGACAGCTTCCGCTGGCACTTAGACAATTTTTAAAATGAAAATAAACAGTTCTGCACATACGTGCCGACTATATTTTGCGAAAGGGGGGTAAAGTGATGAGTACACTAAGTGGGGGGACCAAGTACATAAAGCCTACCCCTGGTACCTCAGAGAGGCCGAATTGACACATTTTGTGTCCGACCGCGGGAACCAGCCGAGGCGGACGCTTTTCGGCGCAAGAGCCGTTGGCACTTAGAAAATATTCGTTAATCTTGAACGGACCTCCAGGGGAAGAGGCCGAATTTTCACTTGTTCTGGCCGACATCGGGAACCAGCCGAGTCGGACGCTTTACGGCGGAGCAGCCGTTGGCACTTAGGAAATATTCGTTAATCTTGAACGGACCTCCAGGGGAAGAGGCCGAATTTTCACTTGTTCTGGCCGACATCGGGAACCAGCCGAGTCGGACGCTTTACGGCGGAGCAGCCGTTGGCACTTAGAAAATATTCGTTAAACTTCAACTGACCTCCAGGGGAAGAGGCCGAATTTCCACTTGTTCTGGCCGACATCGGGAACCAGCCGAGTCGGACGCTTTACGGCGGAAGAGCCGATGGCACTTAGAAAATATTCGTTAAACTTGACAGGACCTCCAGGGGAAGAGGCCGAATTTTCGCTCGTTCAGGCCGACCGGAGGAACCGGCCGAGTCGGACACCTTACGGCGGAAGAGCCGATGGCACTTAGAAAATATTCGCCAAAATGTTCCGGACCTCCAGGGGAAGAGGCCGAATTTTCACTTGTTCAGGCCGACCGGAGGAACCGGCCGAGTCGGACACCTTACGGCGGAAGAGCCGATGGCACTTAGAAAATATTCGTTAAACTTGACAGGACCTCCAGGGGAAGAGGCCGAATTTTCGCTCGTTCAGGCCGACCGGAGGAACCGGCCGAGTCGGACACCTTACGGCGGAAGAGCCGATGGCACTTAGAAAATATTCGCCAAAATGTTCCGGACCTCCAGGGGAAGAGGCCGAATTTTCACTTGTTCAGGCCGACCGGAGGAACCAGCCGGGTCGGACACGTAACGGCGGAAGAGCCGATGGCACTTAGAAAATATTCGTTAAACTTGACAGGACCTCCAGGGGAAGAGGCCGAATTTTCGCTCGTTCGGGCCGACCGGAGGAACCGGCCGGGTCGGACACGTTACGGCGGAACAGCCGTTGGCACTTAGAAAATATTCGTCAAAGTCGTCCGGACCTCCAGGGGAAGAGGCCGAATTTTCGCTCGTTCGGGCCGACCGGAGGAACCAGCCGGGTCGGACACTTTACGGCGCAACAGCCGTTCGCACTTAGAAAATATTCGCCAAAGTCGTCCGGACCTCCAGGGGAAGAGGCCGAATTTTCGCTTGTTCAAGCCGACCGGAGGAACCAGCCGGGTCGGGAACGTTACGGCGCAACAGCCGTTGGCACTTTGAAAATATTCGCCAAAATGTTCCGGACCTCCAGGGGAAGAGGCCGAATTTTCGCTCGTTCGGGCCGACCGGAGGAACCAGCCGGGTCGGACACGTTACGGCGCAACAGCCGTTCGCACTTAGAAAATATTCGCCAAAGTCGTCCGGACCTCCAGGGGAAGAGGCCGAATTTTCGCTCGTTCGGGCCGACCGGAGGAACCAGCCGGGTCGGACACGTTACGGCGCAACAGCCGTTGGCACTTTGAAAATATTCGCCAAAATGTTCCGGACCTCCAGGGGAAGAGGCCGAATTTTCGCTCGTTCGGGCCGACCGGAGGAACCGGCCGGGTCGGACACTTTACGGCGCAACAGCCGTTCGCACTTAGAAAATATTCGCCAAAATGTTCCGGACCTCCAGGGGAAGAGGCCGAATTTTCGCTCGTTCGGGCCGACCGGAGGAACCGGCCGGGTCGGACACGTTACGGCGGAACAGCCGTTGGCACTTAGAAAATATTCGTCAAAGTCGTCCGGACCTCCAGGGGAAGAGGCCGAATTTTCGCTCGTTCGGGCCGACCGGAGGAACCAGCCGGGTCGGACACTTTACGGCGCAACAGCCGTTCGCACTTAGAAAATATTCGCCAAAATGTTCCGGACCTCCAGGGGAAGAGGCCGAATTTTCGCTCGTTCGGGCCGACCGGAGGAACCGGCCGGGTCGGACACGTTACGGCGGAACAGCCGTTGGCACTTAGAAAATATTCGTCAAAGTCGTCCGGACCTCCAGGGGAAGAGGCCGAATTTTCGCTCGTTCGGGCCGACCGGAGGAACCAGCCGGGTCGGACACGTTACGGTGCAACAGCCGTTCGCACTTAGAAAATATTCGCCAAAGTCGTCCGGACCTCCAGGGGAAGAGGCCGAATTTTCGCTCGTTCGGGACGACCGGAGGAACCAGCCGGGTCGGACACGTTACGGCGCAACAGCCGTTCGCACTTAGAAAATATTCGCCAAAGTCGTCCGGACCTCCAGGGGGAAGAGGCCGAATTTTCGCTTGTTCGGGCCGACCGGAGGAACCAGCCGGGTCGGACACGTTACGGCGCAACAGCCGTTGGCACTTTGAAAATATTCGCCAAAATGTTCCGGACCTCCAGGGGAAGAGGCCGAATTTTCGCTCGTTCGGGCCGACCGGAGGAACCAGCCGGGTCGGACACGTTACGGCGCAACAGCCGTTGGCACTTAGAAAATATTCGTTAAACTTCACAGGACCTCCAGGGGAAGAGGCCGAATTTTCGCTCGTTCGGGCCGACCGGAGGAACCAGCCGGGTCGGACACGTTACGGCGCAACAGCCGTTGGCACTTTGAAAATATTCGCCAAAGTCGTCCGGACCTCCAGGGGAAGAGGCCGAATTTTCGCTCGTTCGGGCCGACCGGAGGAACCAGCCGGGTCGGACACTTTACGGCGGAGCAGCCGTTGGCACTTTGAAAATATTCGCCAAAATGTTCCGGACCTCCAGGGGAAGAGGCCGAATTTTCGCTCGTTCGGGCCGACCGGAGGAACCGGCCGGGTCGGACACTTTACGGCGCAACAGCCGTTCGCACTTAGAAAATATTCGCCAAAATGTTCCGGACCTCCAGGGGAAGAGGCCGAATTTTCGCTCGTTCGTGGCCGACCGGAGGAACCAGCCGGGTCGGACACGTTACGGCGCAACAGCCGTTCGCACTTAGAAAATATTCGCCAAAGTCGTCCGGACCTCCAGGGGAAGAGGCCGAATTTTCGCTTGTTCAAGCCGACCGGAGGAACCAGCCGGGTCGGACACGTTACGGCGCAACAGCCGTTGGCACTTTGAAAATATTCGCCAAAATGTTCCGGACCTCCAGGGGAAGAGGCCGAATTTTCGCTCGTTCGGGCCGACCGGAGGAACCAGCCGGGTCGGACACGTTACGGCGCAACAGCCGTTCGCACTTAGAAAATATTCGCCAAAGTCGTCCGGACCTCCAGGGGAAGAGGCCGAATTTTCGCTCGTTCGGGCCGACCGGAGGAACCAGCCGGGTCGGACACGTTACGGCGCAACAGCCGTTGGCACTTTGAAAATATTCGCCAAAATGTTCCGGACCTCCAGGGGAAGAGGCCGAATTTTCGCTCGTTCGGGCCGACCGGAGGAACCGGCCGGGTCGGACACTTTACGGCGCAACAGCCGTTCGCACTTAGAAAATATTCGCCAAAATGTTCCGGACCTCCAGGGGAAGAGGCCGAATTTTCGCTCGTTCGGGCCGACCGGAGGAACCGGCCGGGTCGGACACGTTACGGCGGAACAGCCGTTGGCACTTAGAAAATATTCGTCAAAGTCGTCCGGACCTCCAGGGGAAGAGGCCGAATTTTCGCTCGTTCGGGCCGACCGGAGGAACCAGCCGGGTCGGACACTTTACGGCGCAACAGCCGTTCGCACTTAGAAAATATTCGCCAAAATGTTCCGGACCTCCAGGGGAAGAGGCCGAATTTTCGCTCGTTCGGGCCGACCGGAGGAACCGGCCGGGTCGGACACGTTACGGCGGAACAGCCGTTGGCACTTAGAAAATATTCGTCAAAGTCGTCCGGACCTCCAGGGGAAGAGGCCGAATTTTCGCTCGTTCGGGCCGACCGGAGGAACCAGCCGGGTCGGACACGTTACGGTGCAACAGCCGTTCGCACTTAGAAAATATTCGCCAAAGTCGTCCGGACCTCCAGGGGAAGAGGCCGAATTTTCGCTCGTTCGGGACGACCGGAGGAACCAGCCGGGTCGGACACGTTACGGCGCAACAGCCGTTCGCACTTAGAAAATATTCGCCAAAGTCGTCCGGACCTCCAGGGGGAAGAGGCCGAATTTTCGCTTGTTCGGGCCGACCGGAGGAACCAGCCGGGTCGGACACGTTACGGCGCAACAGCCGTTGGCACTTAGGAAATATTCGCCAAAATGTTCCGGACCTCCAGGGGAAGAGGCCGAATTTTCGCTCGTTCGGGCCGACCGGAGGAACCAGCCGGGTCGGACACTTTACGGCGCAACAGCCGTTCGCACTTAGAAAATATTCGCCAAAGTCGTCCGGACCTCCAGGGGAAGAGGCCGAATTTTCGCTCGTTCGGGCCGACCGGAGGAACCAGCCGGGTCGGACACTTTACGGCGGAACAGCCGTTGGCACTTTGAAAATATTCGCCAAAATGTTCCGGACCTCCAGGGGAAGAGGCCGAATTTTCGCTCGTTCGGGCCGACCGGAGGAACCAGCCGGGTCGGACACCTTACGGCGCAACAGCCGTTGGCACTTTGAAAATATTCGTCAAAATGTTCCTGACCTCCAGGGGAAGAGGCCGAATTTTCGCTCGTTCGGGCCGACCGGAGGAACCAGCCGGGTCGGACACGTTACGGCGCAACAGCCGTTCGCACTTAGAAAATATTCGCCAAAGTCGTCCGGACCTCCAGGGGAAGAGGCCGAATTTTCGCTCGTTCGGGCCGACCGGAGGAACCAGCCGGGTCGGACACGTTACGGCGGAACAGCCGTTGGCACTTAGAAAATATTCGTTAAACTTCACAGGACCTCCAGGGGAAGAGGCCGAATTTTCGCTCGTTCGGGCCGACCGGAGGAACCAGCCGGGTCGGACACTTTACGGCGGAACAGCCGTTGGCACTTTGAAAATATTCGCCAAAATGTTCCGGACCTCCAGGGGAAGAGGCCGAATTTTCGCTCGTTCGGGCCGACATGGAGAACCAGCCGAGGCGGACACTTTACGGCGGTTGAGCCGTTGGCACTTAGAAATTATTCAGACTTCCATCAAACACACATCGGCCTTTTGCCGTCACTGCCCGGGATGGGCACCGTGGTAGCTCGGACAGTTCGTGTGACAGCTTCCGCTGGCACTTAGAAAATTTTTAAAATGAAAATAAACAGTTCTGCACATACGTGCCGACTATATTTTGCGAAAGGGGGGTAAAGTGATGAGTACACTAACTGGGGGGACCAAGTACATAAAGCCTACCCCTGGTACCTCAGAGAGGCCGAATTTTCGAATTCTGAGGCCGAGCTGGGGAACCAGACGAGGCGGACACTTTTCCGAGCGAGAGCCGATGGCACTTAGAAAATTTTCGGCTAAGTCGGCAGGACTTCCAGAGCGAGAGGCCGAATATTCGTCATCTGTGGCCGACCGGGGAACCAGCGGAGGCGGATAGGCGGTCACGGAGGTCCCGCCGGCTGGTCCGCGGGCCATTTTGGGTCCCGTAATTTAGCGGTCGCGGTCCGGAATCCACGCCGACCGGGGAACCAGCGGAGGCGGATAGGCGGTCACGGAGGTCCCGCCGGCTGGTCCGCGGGCCAATTTGGGTCCCGTAATTTAGCGGTCGCGGTCCGGAATCCACGCCGACCGGGGAACCAGCGGAGGCGGATAGGCGGTCACGGAGGTCCCGCCGGCTGGTCCGCGGGCCATTTTGGGTCCCGTAATTTAGCGGTCGCGGTCCGGAATCCACGCCGACCGGGGAACCAGCGGAGGCGGATAGGCGGTCACGGAGGTCCCGCCGGCTGGTCCGCGGGCCAATTTGGGTCCCGTAATTTAGCGGTCGCGGCCCGGAATTCGCGCCGGCCGGGGAACCAGCGCGGGCGGATAGGCGGTCACGGAGGTCCCGCCGGCTGGTCCGCGGGGGGAACTGCGCCCTCTGGCGGACACGCCATTGTAAATGAATGGGGTTTGGCACTTAGTGCATTTTTCGCCGAAGCCGACGAGCGCTCCGGGCGAGGAGGCCGGATTCTCGCCATCCGTGGCCGGCCGGGGAACCGGCCAAGGCGGATAGGCGGTCACGGGGGTCCCGCCGGCTGGTCCGCGGGCCAATTGGGGTCCCGTAAGTTAGCGGTCGCGGCCCGGAATCCGCGCCGGCCAGCAGCCACCGGGAGGCGGGTAGGCTGTCACGGAGGTCCCGCCAGCTGGTCCGCGGGCCAATTAGGGTCCCGTAAGTGAGCGGTCGCGGCCCGGAATCCACGCCGGCCAGCAGCCACCGCCAGGCGGGTAGGCTGTCACGGAGGTCCCGCCAGCTGGTCCGCGGGCCATTTAGGGTCCCGTAAGTTAGCGGTCGCGGCCCGGAATGCACGCCGGCCAGCAGCCACCGGCAGGCGGATAGGCGGTCACGGAGGTCCCGCCGGCCGGTCCGCTGGCC
Source organism: Syngnathus scovelli (assembly GCF_024217435.2). Classification (NCBI taxonomy): domain Eukaryota; kingdom Metazoa; phylum Chordata; class Actinopteri; order Syngnathiformes; family Syngnathidae; genus Syngnathus; species Syngnathus scovelli. The sequence continues at coordinate 14,776 of NW_026061465.1, forward strand.
AATTACCTCCAGCCGAGCGGATATGAACTTTATTAGCACCTTCTACGAGATGGCGGAGCCTTATTCGACAACCAGCACCTCGGCTTAGCATTTTCCACGGCCCGCTGATCTTCCAGAAGACGTCCAGCCGGTTTCCTCCTCACATTTTAAGCCGGCCGAGGCTTCCGGCACCCCGGCTAAGCTTTCTCCACGGCCCGCTGAGCTTCCGAGGGACCTCCAGCCGGTTCTCCCGGTGCCTCGCGCCTCGCTTTGTGAGCCGGCCGAGGCTTCCAGCACCCCGGCTAAGCTTTCTCCACGGCCCGCTGAGCTTCCAGGGGACCTGCAGCCGGTTCTCCCGGTGCCTCGCGCCTCGCTTTGTGAGCCGGCCGAGGCTTCCAGCACCCCGGCTAAGCTTTCTCCACGGCCCGCTGAGCTTCCGAGGGACCTCCAGCCGGTTCTCCCGGTGCCTCCCGCCTCGCTTTGTGAGCCGGCCGAGGCTTCCAGCACCTCGGCCGAGCGTTTCCCACGGCCCGCTGAGCTTCCAGGGGACCTCCAGCCGGTTCTCCCGGTGCCTCGCGCCTCGCTTTGCGAGCCGGCCGAGGCTTCCAGCACCTCGGCTGAGCGTTTTCGGCGGCCCGTTGCTCTCCCGGAGGTCGCAACGGGGAGTTACCTCCCTCTCGCGGACACGGCGAGTAAATACACCGCCTCTCGCACTTGGCGCACACTCACTCGCATTGCTACGCCTCCCGTGGCACTTTAAGCGGCCGAACGGCGGGAGTAACTGCGACTCTCCTAAGGTAGGCTCACTTGACTATTTATTTATGTATTTATTTATTTTTGACGGTTCGCGGAGGCGATGACGCTCCGCGCGGGTAAACGGCGGGAGTAACTGTGACTCTCTTAAGGTAGGCTCACTTGACATTTATTTATTCATGTATTTATTTATTTTTGACGGTTCGCGGAGGCGATGACGCTCCGCGCGGGTAAACGGCGGGAGTAACTGTGACTCTCTTAAGGTAGGCTCACTTGACATTTATTTTGGCGGTTCGCGGAGGCGACCGGCACCGCCGGGAGGCCGTGCGCGCGCGCGCAGAGCGGCCGAATAACGCTCCGCCGGCCCCGGGTGATTACCGAGAGGCTCCCCGGCCTCGCGGAGCTCCGACGCTCCTCCGCGGGACCTCCGGCGGCCGGCGCGCTCGCGCACCACCCCCCGGCACCGCCGGGAGGCCGTGCGCGCGCGCGCAGAGCGGCCGAATAACGCTCCGCCGGCCCCGGGTGATTACCGAGAGGCTCCCCGGCCTCGCGGAGCTCCGACGCTCCTCCGCGGGACCTCCGGCGGCCGGCGCGCTCGCGCACCACCCCCCGGCACCGCCGGGAGGCCGTGCGCGCGCGCGCAGAGCGGCCGAATAACGCTCCGCCGGCCCCGGGTGATTACCGAGAGGCTCCCCGGCCTCGCGGAGCTCCGACGCTCCTCCGCGGGACCTCCGGCGGCCGGCGCGCTCGCGCACCACCCCCCGGCACCGCCGGGAGGCCGTGCGCGCGCGCGCAGAGCGGCCGAATAACGCTCCGCCGGCCCCGGGTGATTACCGAGAGGCTCCCCGGCCTCGCGGAGCTCCGACGCTCCTCCGCGGGACCTCCGGCGGCCGGCGCGCTCGCGCACCACCCCCCGGCACCGCCGGGAGGCCGTGCGCGCGCGCGCAGAGCGGCCGAATAACGCTCCGCCGGCCCCGGGTGATTACCGAGAGGCTCCCCGGCCTCGCGGAGCTCCGACGCTCCTCCGCGGGACCTCCGGCGGCCGAAAATAGCTCCAAGCCCAGCGGATCGGCTGCTTGGAAGCACCGCGCCGTCCGGCTCCACCTGGTACCTCGCACGGCTCTCATCTCCCCCCCGCACGGACTTCCGAGCGCTCGGGGAGACGCTCGGAAGCTGCCCGTGCCGTCGCGGCGGGGAATTGCCTCCCTCTGGCGGACGCGGCGAGTAAAAACACCACCTCTCGCACTTTGCGCACACTTACTTGCGTGGGTCCGCTTCCGATGACACTTTGAGCGGCCGAACGGCGGGAGTAACTACGACTCTCTTAAGGTAGGCTCACTTGACATTTATTCATGTATTTATTTATTTTTGACGGTTCGCGGAGGCGATGACGCTCCGCGCGGGTAAACGGCGGGAGTAGCTGTGACTCTCTTAAGGTAGCCTGACTCGACGTCTTTTTCAACGGTGGCTGGAGGACCCAGGCGGTTCTCGGGGGTGCGTCGCTCCTCACTTTTGACGCCCGAGGAGGCTCCCGGCACCTCGGCTACGCGTTTTCGGCGGCCCGCTGAGCTTCCAGAAGACCTCCAGCCGGTTCTCCCGGTGCTTTCCTCCTCACGTTTTAAGCCGGCCGAGGCTTCCGGCACCCCGGCTGAGCTTTTTTCCCACGGCCCGCTGAGCTTCCAGGGGACCTCCGGCCGGTTCTCCGCGCGCTTTCCTCCTCACTTTTAAGCCGGCCGAGGCTTCCGGCACCCCGGCCAAGCGTTTCCCACGTCCCGCTGAGCTTCCAGGGGACCTCCGGCCGGTTCTCCGCGCGCCCCCCTCCTAACTCGGCTCCCGGCACCCCGGCTAAGCGATTTGAACGGCCCGCTGATCTCCCGGAGGTCGCAACGGGGAATTGCCTCCCTCTCGCGGACACGGCGCGTAAATGCACCGCCTCTCGCACTTGGCGCACACTCACTCGCATCGCTACGCCTCCCGTGGCACTTTAAGCGACCGGGACCACCGCGAGCGCGGGCGATGACTAAGAGGCTCCCCGGCCGGCCTCGCGGAGCTCCGACGCTCCCCCGCGGGACTTCCGGCGGCCGGCCGGAGCCTCGGCACGGCTGCCGCACTCCCTAATAACACCCCGCGGACCCCCGCGAGCCGAACGCTCGCTGCCGCGGGCGACCCGTGCCAAGGCGGACGCGTGACGGCGCGGGAGCCCTCGGCACTATCTCACGGTCACGTATGTAGTCAAATCGTGTAAAATCACCGTTAGTTTATTCATAATATAGGTAATAATTAAATAAATATTAACATCGCGTATATTATTAATAAACACATGTATGTATTTATTTAATAATTAAATAAATATTAACATCGCGTATAATCATGCGCAATACTTCGTGGCCGACCGGGGAACCGGCGAAGGCGGACGCATCGCGGCGCGAGAGCCGTTGGCACTTTGGAAAAATAAATAAATAAATAAATAAATAAATAAATAATAATTCGCCGACCGGGCTCCGGGGGGAGAGGCCGATTTTTGGCCGTTCGTGGCCGACCGGGGAACCGGCGAAGGCGGACGCATCGCGGCGCGAGAGCCGTTGGCACTTTGGAAAAATAAATAAATAAATAAATAAATAAATAAATAAATAAATAAATAAATAATTCGCCGACCGGGCTCCGGGGCAAGAGGCCGAATTTTCGCTCGTTCGGGCCGACCGGGGAACCGGCGAAGGCGGACGCAGCGCGGCGCGAGAGCCGTTGGCACTTTGAAAAAAAAAAAAAAAAAAAAAATTCGCCCACCGGGCTCCGGGGGAAGAGGCCGGCTTTTCGCCGTTCGCGGCCGACCGGGGAACCGGCGAAAGCGGACGCGCTCTCTAACGAGCCCCGCCGGCCGGAGGAAGTGCGCCCTCTGGCGGACACGCCGTTGTAAATGAATGGGGTTTGGCACTTAGTGCATTTTTCGCCCAAGTCGAAGCGCGCTCCGGGCGAGGAGGCCGGATTCTCGCCACCCGTGGCCGGCCGGGGAACCGGCCAAGGCGGACGCGCTCTCTAACGAGCCCCGCCGGCCGGAGGAAGTGCGCCCTCTGGCGGACACGCCGTTGTAAATGAATGGGGTTTGGCACTTGGTGCATTTTTCGCCCAAGTCGAAGCGCGCTCCGGGCGAGGAGGCCGGATTCTCGCCACCCGTGGCCGGCCGGGGAACCGGCGAAGGCGGATAGGCTTTCACGGAGGATCCGCCGGCTGGTCCGCGGGCCGATTAGGGTCCCGCGAGTGAGCGGTGGCGGTCCGGAATCCAGGCCGGCCAGGAGGCACCGCCAGGCGGATAGGCTTTCACGGAGGAGCCGCCGGCTGGTCCGCGGGCCGTTTAGGGTCCCGCGAGTGAGCGGTGGCGGTCCGGAATCCAGGCCGGCCAGGAGGCACCGCCAGGCGGATAGGCTTTCACGGAGGACCCGCCGGCTGGTCCGCGGGCCGTTTAGGGTCCCGCGAGTGAGCGGTCGCGGTCCGGAATCCAGGCCGGCCAGGAGGCACCGCCAGGCGGATAGGCTTTCACGGAGGACCCGCCGGCTGGTCCGCGGGCCGTTTAGGCTCCCGTAAGTTAGCGGTCGCGGTCCGGAATACAGGCCGTCCAGGAGGCACTGCCAGGCGGATACACTCTCTAACGAGCCCCGCCGGCTGGTCCGCCGGGGGAAGTGCGCCCTCTGGCGGACACGCCGTTGTAAATGAATGGGGTTTGGCACTTAGTGCATTTTTCGACCAGCGGCAACGCAGGCTGACGGGCGGCCGCTTCCACGGGCCGGTACTACTCTACGGAGGCGCTAGCCGCCTCCGGTGGGGGCCGTGTGATCTCGCTGGATGCCCGAGGACCTTCCGCGAGGCCCGGCCGCAGCTTTTACGCGCGCCCGGTCCTATTACCTGGTGGAAGCTGGAGGCCGGGGCTCCGCAGCTCGCCGCCCGGGGACCTTCCGCGAGGCCCGGCCGCAGCTTTTACGCACCACCGCTGCTATTCTCTGGCTCCGGCTTCGTCCCGGAGGGTGCTTGGGGAACGGCGGCGCACACCGCGAACGGCCGGTGGCGGTCGGCTGGTGGCGGTCGGCTGGTGGCTGTCGGCTGGTGGCGGTCGGGGGTGGCGCTTGGGGATGGCGCTTGGGGATGGTGGCTGTCGGCTGGTGGCGGTCGGCTGGTGGCGGTCGGCTGGTGGCGGTCGGCTGGTGGCGGTCGGGGGTGGCGCTTGGGGATGGCGCTTGGGGATGGTGGCTGTCGGCTGGTGGCGGTCGGCTGGTGGCGGTCGGGGGGTGGCGGTCGGGGATGGCGCTTGGGGATGGTGGCTGTCGCCTTGTGGCGGTCGGCTGGTGGCGGTCGCCTTGTGGCGGTCGCCTTGTGGCGGTCGGGGATGGCGCTTGGGGATGGTGGCTGTCGCCTTGTGGCGGTCGGCTGGTGGCGGTCGCCTTGTGGCGGTCGCCTTGTGGCGGTCGGGGATGGCGCTTGGGGATGGTGGCTGTCGCCTTGTG
>NW_026061467.1:5000-27500 GCF_024217435.2 Syngnathus scovelli
GTTTTGCCGGCGCTGGGGGGATCCGGAAGGACGAAGGGGCGACGGTGGCGGTCACAGCTCGTCGCCTCCGTGACCCAGACGGGACTGTGCGCACCCCGAGTCAGACTCGGTTCGGCGCGGCCCGCTGCGGCCGGCTGGCGAGGTGAGATGTGGGCCATTGCCGCGCTCCCGACGAACCGTTCCGGGGGGCTGGTGACGTCGCGCGTTCGGCGCTGATGCTGCGACCGGGAGGGAAGCTGCGCCCCGTCCGAGTCAGACTCGGTCGTTGCGGCCCCCCCGAGCCCGCACGCCTCACGCGGAGGGGTCATACGCCCCGGCGGCCACGATAGACGCCTCCCGCTTCGCGGTGGTCGGGAAGGCGTGTGCGGATATGTGCGGAGGTTGGGACTCGGGCTTGGTCTTTGAGAAATCGGTTTCGCGGTCGACCGGCGCGGCCGGCGGACGCCCACGTGGCGTGCCGCAAGTCGGATCGCGCGCTCGGCCTCCGTGGATGGCCTCTGGGTGAGGTTGAGCCGGGGCGTCTCGGTTTCGCTGCCGTACGGTTCGCGCTAGGCCTGCGCGGGCGGCGCGGGGCGCGCGCTCGCGCGGCGGCCGTAGCGCTGGAGTGCGACCCGCAAGTGGGGAGGAACCGTCCACCCAACGCCGGCGGTAGCCGGGGCCGGTGGGGGCCCTACCAAGGCGGGTCATGGGCGCATGTCGGTCAGGTTATAAGAGTGTTTTTCGCTCCGGGCTAGAGCCGGGTGAGGTCGTCTCGAACCACGTGCCTGAAGGCCGCCTCGCGCCGGATTCGGCCCCGCTCATTCGTCGGAGTGACCGCCCGACGCGGGCATCGCTAGATTAGCCGTGGCCCCGATCCTTCCCCATCGACAGCCTTTCGCCCCCTTCGCTCCGGCCTCTGAGGCGGCCGGTACCCCTTTCTTGGATGAGACAGAACCCTTGACGGGCCGTTCGCAGATTTTTGCCCGGGCATTGTTTACCGAGGCGGCCGGTACCTCCGTCTGCCTTGGATGGACCGCATCCGCAGATTTTCGTCCGGCCTTAGCTTAAGGAGACGGCCGTTGCCTCCGATCCTCCGGGCTAGAGCCGGGTGAGGTCGTCTCGAACCACGTGCCTGAAGGCCGCCTCGCGCCGGATTCGGCCCCGCTCATTCGTCGGAGTGACCGCCCGACGCGGGCATCGCTAGATTAGCCGTGGCCCCGATCCTTCCCCATCGACAGCCTTTCGCCCCCTTCGCTCCGGCCTCTGAGGCGGCCGGTACCCCTTTCTTGGATGAGACAGAACCCTTGACGGGCCGTTCGCAGATTTTTGCCCGGGCATTGTTTACCGAGGCGGCCGGTACCTCCGTCTGCCTTGGATGGACCGCATCCGCAGATTTTCGTCCGGCCTTAGCTTAAGGAGACGGCCGTTGCCTCCGATCCTCCGGGCTAGAGCCGGGTGAGGTCGTCTCGAACCACGTGCCTGAAGGCCGCCTCGCGCCGGATTCGGCCCCGCTCATTCGTCGGAGTGACCGCCCGACGCGGGCATCGCTAGATTAGCCGTGGCCCCGATCCTTCCCCATCGACAGCCTTTCGCCCCCTTCGCTCCGGCCTCTGAGGCGGCCGGTACCCCTTTCTTGGATGAGACAGAACCCTTGACGGGCCGTTCGCAGATTTTTGCCCGGGCATTGTTTACCGAGGCGGCCGGTACCTCCGTCTGCCTTGGATGGACCGCATCCGCAGATTTTCGTCCGGCCTTAGCTTAAGGAGACGGCCGTTGCCTCCGATCCTCCGGGCTAGAGCCGGGTGAGGTCGTCTCGAACCACGTGCCTGAAGGCCGCCTCGCGCCGGATTCGGCCCCGCTCATTCGTCGGAGTGACCGCCCGACGCGGGCATCGCTAGATTAGCCGTGGCCCCGATCCTTCCCCATCGACAGCCTTTCGCCCCCTTCGCTCCGGCCTCTGAGGCGGCCGGTACCCCTTTCTTGGATGAGACAGAACCCTTGACGGGCCGTTCGCAGATTTTTGCCCGGCCTGTGTTTAAGGAGGCGGCCGGTACCTCCCTCCTTGGATGACCAACAACCCTTGACGGGCCATTCGCAGATTTTTGCCCGGCCTGTGTTTAAGGAGGCGGCCGGTACCTCCCTCCTTGGATGACCAACAACCCTTGACGGGCCATTCGCAGATTTTTGCCCGGCCTGTGTTTAAGGAGGCGGCCGGTACCTCCCTCCTTGGATGACCTTCTACCCTTGACGGGCCATTCGCAGATTTTTGCCCGGCCTGTGTTTAAGGAGGCGGCCGGTACCTCCCACCTTGGATGACCCACTACCCTTGACGGGCCCATTCGCAGATTTTTGCCCGGCCTGTGTTTAAGGAGGCGGCCGGTACCGTCCCACCTTGGATGACCCACTACCCTTGACGGGCCCATTCGCAGATTTTTGCCCGGCCTGTGTTTAGGGAGGCGACCGGTCCTCCGTAGCTTGATCGGATTTCCCTTCCGGCCTGTGTTTAAGGAGGCGGCCGGTCCTCCGTAGCTTGACCGGATTTCCCTTCCAGCCTGTGTTTAAGGAGGCGGCTGGTCCTCCCCGGTCGGTTGCCAAGCGACCGGGACCCGCAAGTGGGCAGGAACCGTCCACCCAACGCCGGCGAGCCGGGGCCGGTGGGGGCCCTACCAAGGCGGGTCTAACTTCAGGCGGTGCAAACGGGGGAGGGGGGTAAGGACGGCTGCCGGGAGCAGACAGCCGTCCCCGGGAGGGGGTAGTAGCTTCGCGGCGGCCGCCGGGAGCAGACGGCCGTCCGCGCATTCTGCCAATGCCTGTAGGACTTTGAATATTTCACAGCCGTGCCGTGGCACTTAGAAAATTTTTCAGAGACGTGGCACTTAGAAAGTTTTTCAGAGATGTGGCACTTTGAAAGTTTTTGAGAGATGTGGCACTTAGAAATTTTTTGAGAGATGTGGCACTTAGAAATTTTTTGAGAGATGTGGCACTTAGAAATTTTTTGAGAGATGTGGCACTTTGAAAATTTTTGAGAAATGTGGCACTTAGAAAATTTTCTCTCTCTCTCTGGAAGTGCCGTGCCTTCTTCAGTTCTGCTATCCGAGCAGGGGACGCTTGCTGGCGGCCGTTACCAGCGCTCGGACCAGGCCCAATTGATTTGCATGGAAAACAATTGCGTCCCCCATGCTCGTTCTGACTATATTTTGCGAAAGGGGGGTAAAGTGATGAGTACACTAAGTGGGGGGACCAACCCATGTACTCTAGAAAAAGTACATGGGTTGACAAAAGACCAGTTGGTAATGCACCCCTGGTACCCAAACCCCTGGTACCTTTAGGCACTTAGAAAAAATTTCGCCCAAATTTGGAGGTCGCTCCAGGGGAAGAGGCCGAATTTTCGCCTATTACGGCCGACCGCGGGAACCAGCCGAGGCGGACGCTTTTCGGCGCAAGAGCCGTTGGCACTTAGAAAATATTCGCTAAACTTCAAAGGACCTCCAGGGGAAGAGGCCGAATTGTCACTTTTTCTGGCCGACATCGGGAACCAGCCGAGTCGGACTCTTTACGGCGGAGCAGCCGTTGGCACTTAGAAAATATTCGCCAAACTCGGCCGGACTTCCAGGGGAAGAGGCCGAATTGTCACTTGTTCTGCCCGACATCGGGAACCAGCCGAGTCGGACACTTTAAGGCGGAGCAGCCGTTGGCACTTAGAAAATATTCGCCAAACTTGAACGGACCTCCAGGGGAAGAGGCCGAATTTTCACCTGTTCTGGCCGACATCGGGAACCAGCCGAGTCGGACGCTTTACGGCGGAGCAGCCGTTGGCACTTAGAAAATATTCGTTAAACTTGAAAGGACCTCCAGGGGAAGAGGCCGAATTGTCACTTGTTCTGGCCGACATCGGGAACCAGCCGAGTCGGACGCTTTAAGGCGGAGCAGCCGTTGGCACTCAGAAAATATTCGTTAAACTTGAAAAGACCTCCAGGGGAAGAGGCCGAATTGTCACTTCTTCTGGCCGACATCGGGAACCAGCCGAGTCGGGCCCTTTAAGGCTGAGCAGCCGTTGGCACTTAGGAAATATTTGCCTTAACTCGGCCGGACTTCCAGGGGAAGAGGCCGGATTTTCACTTGTTCTGGCCGACATCGGGAACCAGCCGAGTCGGACGCTTTAAGGCGGAGCAGCCGTTGGCACTTAGAAAATATTCCCCAAACTTGAACGGACCTCCAGGGGAAGAGGCCGAATTTTCACTTGTTCTGGCCGACATCGGGAACCAGCCGAGTCGGACGCTTTACGGCGGAGCAGCCGTTGGCACTTAGAAAATATTCGTTAAACTTCAACTGACCTCCAGGGGAAGAGGCCGAATTTTCACTTGTTCTGGCCGACATCGGGAACCAGCCGAGTCGGACGCTTTACGGCGGAGCAGCCGTTGGCACTTAGAAAATATTCGTTAAACTTCAACTGACCTCCAGGGGAAGAGGCCGAATTTTCACTTGTTCTGGCCGACATCGGGAACCAGCCGAGTCGGACGCTTTACGGCGGAGCAGCCGTTGGCACTTAGAAAATATTCGTTAAACTTGAACGGACCTCCAGGGGAAGAGGCCGAATTTTCACTTGTTCTGGCCGACATCGGGAACCAGCCGAGTCGGACGCTTTACGGCGGAGCAGCCGTTGGCACTTAGAAAATATTCGTTAAACTTCAACTGACCTCCAGGGGAAGAGGCCGAATTTTCACTTGTTCTGGCCGACATCGGGAACCAGCCGAGTCGGACCCTTTACGGCGGAACAGCCGTTGGCACTTAGGAAATATTTGCCTTAACTTGGCCGCACTTCCAGGGGAAGAGGCCGAATTTTCACTTGTTCTGGCCGACATCGGGAACCAGCCGAGTCGGACGCTTTACGGCGGAGCAGCCGTTGGCACTTAGAAAATATTCGTTAAACTTCAACTGACCTCCAGGGGAAGAGGCCGAATTTCCACTTATTCTGGCCGACATCGGGAACCAGCCGAGTCGGACGCTTTACGGCGGAGCAGCCGTTGGCACTTAGGAAATATTCGCCAAACTTGGCCGCACTTCCAGGGGAAGAGGCCGAATTTCCACTTGTTCTGGCCGACATCGGGAACCAGCCGAGACGGACGCTTTACGGCGGAGCAGCCGTTGGCACTTAGAAAATATTCGTTAATCTTGAACGGACCTCCAGGGGAAGAGGCCGAATATTCACTTGTTCTGGCCGACATCGGGAACCAGCCGAGTCGGACGCTTTTCGGCGCAAGAGCCGTTGGCACTTAGGAAATATTCGCCGAACTCGGCCGGACTTCCAGGGGAAGAGGCCGAATTTTCACTTGTTCTGGCCGAAATCGGGAACCAGCCGAGTCGGACTCTTTACGGCGGAGCAGCCGTTGGCACTTAGGAAATATTTGCCAAAATGTTCCGGACCTCCAGGGGAAGAGGCCGAATATTCACTTGTTCTGGCCGACATCGGGAACCAGCCGGTCGGACACTTTACGGCGGAGCAGCCGTTGGCACTTAGGAAATATTCGTTAAACTTCAACTGACCTCCAGGGGAAGAGGCCGAATTTTCACTTGTTCTGGCCGACATCGGGAACCAGCCGAGTCGGTCTCTTTACGGCGGAGCAGCCGTTGGCACTTAGGAAATATTCGCCGAACTTGGCCGGACTTCCAGGGGAAGAGGCCGGATTTTCACTTGTTCTGGCCGACATCGGGAACCAGCCGAGTCGGACACTTTACGGCGGAGCAGCCGTTGGCACTTAGGAAATATTTGCCAAAATGTTCCGGACCTCCAGGGGAAGAGGCCGAATATTCACTTGTTCTGGCCGACATCGGGAACCAGCCGAGTCGGACACTTTAAGGCTGAGCAGCCGTTGGCACTTAGGAAATATTCGCCTTAACTCGGCCGGACTTCCAGGGGAAGAGGCCGGATTTTCACTTGTTCTGGCCGACATCGGGAACCAGCCGAGTCGGACCCTTTAAGGCTGAGCAGCCGTTGGCACTTAGGAAATATTTGCCTTAACTCGGCCGGACTTCCAGGGGAAGAGGCCGATTTTTCACTTGTTCTGGCCGACCGGGGGAACCAGCCGAGTCGGACACTTTACGGCGGAGCAGCCGTTGGCACTTAGGAAATATTCGCCAAAATGTTCCGGACCTCCAGGGGAAGAGGCCGAATTTTCACTTGTTCTGGCCGACCGGGGGAACCAGCCGAGGCGGACACTTTACGGCGGAGCAGCCGTTGGCACTTTGAAAATATTCGCCAAAATGTTCCGGACCTCCAGGGGAAGAGGCCGAATTTTCACTTGTTCTGGCCGACCGGGGGAACCAGCCGAGGCGGACACTTTACGGCGGAGCAGCCGTTGGCACTTTGAAAATATTCGCCAAAATGTTCCGGACCTCCAGGGGAAGAGGCCGAATTTTCGCTCGTTCGGGCCGACCGGGAGAACCAGCCGAGGCGGACACTTTACGGCGGTTGAGCCGTTGGCACTTAGAAATTATTCAGACTTCCATAAACACACATCGGCCTTTTGCCGTCACTGCCCGGGATGGGCACCGTGGTAGCTAGGACAGTTCGTGTGACAGCTTCCGCTGGCACTTAGACAATTTTTAAAATGAAAATAAACAGTTCTGCACATACGTGCCGACTATATTTTGCGAAAGGGGGGTAAAGTGATGAGTACACTAAGTGGGGGGACCAAGTACATAAAGCCTACCCCTGGTACCTCAGAGAGGCCGAATTGACACATTTTGTGTCCGACCGCGGGAACCAGCCGAGGCGGACGCTTTTCGGCGCAAGAGCCGTTGGCACTTAGAAAATATTCGTTAATCTTGAACGGACCTCCAGGGGAAGAGGCCGAATTTTCACTTGTTCTGGCCGACATCGGGAACCAGCCGAGTCGGACTCTTTACGGCGGAACAGCCGTTGGCACTTAGAAAATATTCGTTAAACTTCAACTGACCTCCAGGGGAAGAGGCCGAATTTCCACTTGTTCTGGTCGACATCGGGAACCAGCCGAGTCGGACGCTTTACGGCGGAGCAGCCGTTGGCACTTAGAAAATATTCGTTAAACTTCAACTGACCTCCAGGGGAAGAGGCCGAATTTTCACTTGTTCTGGCCGACATCGGGAACCAGCCGAGTCGGACGCTTTACGGCGGAGCAGCCGTTGGCACTTAGAAAATATTCGTTAAACTTCAACTGACCTCCAGGGGAAGAGGCCGAATTTTCACTTGTTCTGGCCGACATCGGGAACCAGCCGAGTCGGACGCTTTACGGCGGAGCAGCCGTTGGCACTTAGAAAATATTCGTTAAACTTCAACTGACCTCCAGGGGAAGAGGCCGGATTTTCACTTGTTCTGGCCGACATCGGGAACCAGCCGAGTCGGACCCTTTACGGCGGAGCAGCCGTTGGCACTTAGAAAATATTCGTTAAACTTGAACGGACCTCCAGGGGAAGAGGCCGAATTTTCACTTGTTCTGGCCGACATCGGGAACCAGCCGAGTCGGACGCTTTACGGCGGAGCAGCCGTTGGCACTTAGGAAATATTCGCCAAACTTGGCCGCACTTCCAGGGGAAGAGGCCGAATTTCCACTTGTTCTGGCCGACATCGGGAACCAGCCGAGACGGACGCTTTACGGCGGAGCAGCCGTTGGCACTTAGAAAATATTCGTTAATCTTGAACGGACCTCCAGGGGAAGAGGCCGAATATTCACTTGTTCTGGCCGACATCGGGAACCAGCCGAGTCGGACGCTTTTCGGCGCAAGAGCCGTTGGCACTTAGGAAATATTCGCCGAACTCGGCCGGACTTCCAGGGGAAGAGGCCGAATTTTCACTTGTTCTGGCCGAAATCGGGAACCAGCCGAGTCGGACTCTTTACGGCGGAGCAGCCGTTGGCACTTAGGAAATATTTGCCAAAATGTTCCGGACCTCCAGGGGAAGAGGCCGAATATTCACTTGTTCTGGCCGACATCGGGAACCAGCCGAGTCGGACACTTTACGGCGGAGCAGCCGTTGGCACTTAGGAAATATTCGTTAAACTTCAACTGACCTCCAGGGGAAGAGGCCGAATTTTCACTTGTTCTGGCCGACATCGGGAACCAGCCGAGTCGGTCTCTTTACGGCGGAGCAGCCGTTGGCCCTTAGGAAATATTCGCCAAAATGTTCCGGACCTCCAGGGGAAGAGGCCGAATTTTCGCTCGTTCGGGCCGACCGGGAGAACCAGCCGGGTCGGACACGTTACGGCGCAACAGCCGTTAGCACTTAGAAAATATTTGCCAAAATGTTCCGGACCTCCAGGGGAAGAGGCCGAATATTCACTTGTTCTGGCCGACATCGGGAACCAGCCGAGTCGGACACTTTAAGGCTGAGCAGCCGTTGGCACTTAGGAAATATTCGCCTTAACTCGGCCGGACTTCCAGGGGAAGAGGCCGGATTTTCACTTGTTCTGGCCGACATCGGGAACCAGCCGAGTCGGACTCTTTACGGCGGAACAGCCGTTGGCACTTAGGAAATATTTGCCTTAACTCGGCCGGACTTCCAGGGGAAGAGGCCGGATTTTCACTTGTTCTGGCCGACATCGGGAACCAGCCGAGTCGGACTCTTTACGGCGGAACAGCCGTTGGCACTTAGGAAATATTCGCCTTAACTCGGCCGGACTTCCAGGGGAAGAGGCCGGATTTTCACTTGTTCTGGCCGACATCGGGAACCAGCCGAGTCGGACACTTTAAGGCTGAGCAGCCGTTGGCACTTAGGAAATATTTGCCAAAATGTTCCGGACCTCCAGGGGAAGAGGCCGGATTTTCACTTGTTCTGGCCGACATCGGGAACCAGCCGAGTCGGACTCTTTACGGCGGAACAGCCGTTGGCACTTAGGAAATATTCGCCGAACTCGGCCGGACTTCCAGGGGAAGAGGCCGATTTTTCACTTGTTCTGGCCGACATCGGGAACCAGCCGAGTCGGACCCTTTACGGCGGAACAGCCGTTGGCACTTAGGAAATATTTGCCTTAACTCGGCCGGACTTCCAGGGGAAGAGGCCGGATTTTCACTTGTTCTGGCCGACCGGGGGAACCGGCCGAGTCGGACACTTTACGGCGGAGCAGCCGTTGGCACTTAGGAAATATTTGCCAAAATGTTCCGGACCTCCAGGGGAAGAGGCCGAATTTTCACTTGTTCTGGCCGACCGGGTGAACCGGCCGAGGCGGACACTTTACGGCGGAGCAGCCGTTGGCACTTAGGAAATATTCGCCAAAATGTTCCGGACCTCCAGGGGAAGAGGCCGAATTTTCACTTGTTCTGGCCGACCGGGGGAACCAGCCGAGGCGGACACTTTACGGCGGAGCACCCGTTGGCACTTAGAAAATATTCGCCAAAATGTTCCGGACCTCCAGGGAAAGAGGCCGAATTTTCGCTCGTTCGGGCCGACCGGGAGAACCGGCCGAGGCGGACACTTTACGGCGGTTGAGCCGTTGGCACTTAGAAATTATTCAGACTTCCATCAAACACACATCGGCCTTTTGCCGTCACTGCCCGGGATGGGCACCGTGGTAGCTCGGACAGTTCGTGTGACAGCTTCCGCTGGCACTTAGACAATTTTTAAAATGAAAATAAACAGTTCTGCACATACGTGCCGACTATATTTTGCGAAAGGGGGGTAAAGTGATGAGTACACTAAGTGGGGGGACCAAGTACATAAAGCCTACCCCTGGTACCTCAGAGAGGCCGAATTGACACATTTTGTGTCCGACCGCGGGAACCAGCCGAGGCGGACGCTTTTCGGCGCAAGAGCCGTTGGCACTTAGAAAATATTCGTTAATCTTGAACGGACCTCCAGGGGAAGAGGCCGAATTTTCACTTGTTCTGGCCGACATCGGGAACCAGCCGAGTCGGACGCTTTACGGCGGAGCAGCCGTTGGCACTTAGGAAATATTCGTTAATCTTGAACGGACCTCCAGGGGAAGAGGCCGAATTTTCACTTGTTCTGGCCGACATCGGGAACCAGCCGAGTCGGACGCTTTACGGCGGAGCAGCCGTTGGCACTTAGAAAATATTCGTTAAACTTCAACTGACCTCCAGGGGAAGAGGCCGAATTTCCACTTGTTCTGGCCGACATCGGGAACCAGCCGAGTCGGACGCTTTACGGCGGAAGAGCCGATGGCACTTAGAAAATATTCGTTAAACTTGACAGGACCTCCAGGGGAAGAGGCCGAATTTTCGCTCGTTCAGGCCGACCGGAGGAACCGGCCGAGTCGGACACCTTACGGCGGAAGAGCCGATGGCACTTAGAAAATATTCGCCAAAATGTTCCGGACCTCCAGGGGAAGAGGCCGAATTTTCACTTGTTCAGGCCGACCGGAGGAACCGGCCGAGTCGGACACCTTACGGCGGAAGAGCCGATGGCACTTAGAAAATATTCGTTAAACTTGACAGGACCTCCAGGGGAAGAGGCCGAATTTTCGCTCGTTCAGGCCGACCGGAGGAACCGGCCGAGTCGGACACCTTACGGCGGAAGAGCCGATGGCACTTAGAAAATATTCGCCAAAATGTTCCGGACCTCCAGGGGAAGAGGCCGAATT
Organism: Syngnathus scovelli; assembly: GCF_024217435.2. Lineage (NCBI taxonomy): Eukaryota > Metazoa > Chordata > Actinopteri > Syngnathiformes > Syngnathidae > Syngnathus > Syngnathus scovelli. The sequence goes on from NW_026061467.1 coordinate 15,551, forward strand.
TTCACTTGTTCAGGCCGACCGGAGGAACCAGCCGGGTCGGACACGTAACGGCGGAAGAGCCGATGGCACTTAGAAAATATTCGTTAAACTTGACAGGACCTCCAGGGGAAGAGGCCGAATTTTCGCTCGTTCGGGCCGACCGGAGGAACCGGCCGGGTCGGACACGTTACGGCGGAACAGCCGTTGGCACTTAGAAAATATTCGTCAAAGTCGTCCGGACCTCCAGGGGAAGAGGCCGAATTTTCGCTCGTTCGGGCCGACCGGAGGAACCAGCCGGGTCGGACACTTTACGGCGCAACAGCCGTTCGCACTTAGAAAATATTCGCCAAAGTCGTCCGGACCTCCAGGGGAAGAGGCCGAATTTTCGCTTGTTCAAGCCGACCGGAGGAACCAGCCGGGTCGGGAACGTTACGGCGCAACAGCCGTTGGCACTTTGAAAATATTCGCCAAAATGTTCCGGACCTCCAGGGGAAGAGGCCGAATTTTCGCTCGTTCGGGCCGACCGGAGGAACCAGCCGGGTCGGACACGTTACGGCGCAACAGCCGTTCGCACTTAGAAAATATTCGCCAAAGTCGTCCGGACCTCCAGGGGAAGAGGCCGAATTTTCGCTCGTTCGGGCCGACCGGAGGAACCAGCCGGGTCGGACACGTTACGGCGCAACAGCCGTTGGCACTTTGAAAATATTCGCCAAAATGTTCCGGACCTCCAGGGGAAGAGGCCGAATTTTCGCTCGTTCGGGCCGACCGGAGGAACCGGCCGGGTCGGACACTTTACGGCGCAACAGCCGTTCGCACTTAGAAAATATTCGCCAAAATGTTCCGGACCTCCAGGGGAAGAGGCCGAATTTTCGCTCGTTCGGGCCGACCGGAGGAACCGGCCGGGTCGGACACGTTACGGCGGAACAGCCGTTGGCACTTAGAAAATATTCGTCAAAGTCGTCCGGACCTCCAGGGGAAGAGGCCGAATTTTCGCTCGTTCGGGCCGACCGGAGGAACCAGCCGGGTCGGACACTTTACGGCGCAACAGCCGTTCGCACTTAGAAAATATTCGCCAAAATGTTCCGGACCTCCAGGGGAAGAGGCCGAATTTTCGCTCGTTCGGGTCCGACCGGAGGAACCGGCCGGGTCGGACACGTTACGGCGGAACAGCCGTTGGCACTTAGAAAATATTCGTCAAAGTCGTCCGGACCTCCAGGGGAAGAGGCCGAATTTTCGCTCGTTCGGGCCGACCGGAGGAACCAGCCGGGTCGGACACGTTACGGTGCAACAGCCGTTCGCACTTAGAAAATATTCGCCAAAGTCGTCCGGACCTCCAGGGGAAGAGGCCGAATTTTCGCTCGTTCGGGACGACCGGAGGAACCAGCCGGGTCGGACACGTTACGGCGCAACAGCCGTTCGCACTTAGAAAATATTCGCCAAAGTCGTCCGGACCTCCAGGGGGAAGAGGCCGAATTTTCGCTTGTTCGGGCCGACCGGAGGAACCAGCCGGGTCGGACACGTTACGGCGCAACAGCCGTTGGCACTTTGAAAATATTCGCCAAAATGTTCCGGACCTCCAGGGGAAGAGGCCGAATTTTCGCTCGTTCGGGCCGACCGGAGGAACCAGCCGGGTCGGACACGTTACGGCGCAACAGCCGTTGGCACTTAGAAAATATTCGTTAAACTTCACAGGACCTCCAGGGGAAGAGGCCGAATTTTCGCTCGTTCGGGCCGACCGGAGGAACCAGCCGGGTCGGACACGTTACGGCGCAACAGCCGTTGGCACTTTGAAAATATTCGCCAAAGTCGTCCGGACCTCCAGGGGAAGAGGCCGAATTTTCGCTCGTTCGGGCCGACCGGAGGAACCAGCCGGGTCGGACACTTTACGGCGGAGCAGCCGTTGGCACTTTGAAAATATTCGCCAAAATGTTCCGGACCTCCAGGGGAAGAGGCCGAATTTTCGCTCGTTCGGGCCGACCGGAGGAACCGGCCGGGTCGGACACTTTACGGCGCAACAGCCGTTCGCACTTAGAAAATATTCGCCAAAATGTTCCGGACCTCCAGGGGAAGAGGCCGAATTTTCGCTCGTTCGGGCCGACCGGAGGAACCAGCCGGGTCGGACACGTTACGGCGCAACAGCCGTTCGCACTTAGAAAATATTCGCCAAAGTCGTCCGGACCTCCAGGGGAAGAGGCCGAATTTTCGCTTGTTCAAGCCGACCGGAGGAACCAGCCGGGTCGGACACGTTACGGCGCAACAGCCGTTGGCACTTTGAAAATATTCGCCAAAATGTTCCGGACCTCCAGGGGAAGAGGCCGAATTTTCGCTCGTTCGGGCCGACCGGAGGAACCAGCCGGGTCGGACACGTTACGGCGCAACAGCCGTTCGCACTTAGAAAATATTCGCCAAAGTCGTCCGGACCTCCAGGGGAAGAGGCCGAATTTTCGCTCGTTCGGGCCGACCGGAGGAACCAGCCGGGTCGGACACGTTACGGCGCAACAGCCGTTGGCACTTTGAAAATATTCGCCAAAATGTTCCGGACCTCCAGGGGAAGAGGCCGAATTTTCGCTCGTTCGGGCCGACCGGAGGAACCGGCCGGGTCGGACACTTTACGGCGCAACAGCCGTTCGCACTTAGAAAATATTCGCCAAAATGTTCCGGACCTCCAGGGGAAGAGGCCGAATTTTCGCTCGTTCGGGCCGACCGGAGGAACCGGCCGGGTCGGACACGTTACGGCGGAACAGCCGTTGGCACTTAGAAAATATTCGTCAAAGTCGTCCGGACCTCCAGGGGAAGAGGCCGAATTTTCGCTCGTTCGGGCCGACCGGAGGAACCAGCCGGGTCGGACACTTTACGGCGCAACAGCCGTTCGCACTTAGAAAATATTCGCCAAAATGTTCCGGACCTCCAGGGGAAGAGGCCGAATTTTCGCTCGTTCGGGCCGACCGGAGGAACCGGCCGGGTCGGACACGTTACGGCGGAACAGCCGTTGGCACTTAGAAAATATTCGTCAAAGTCGTCCGGACCTCCAGGGGAAGAGGCCGAATTTTCGCTCGTTCGGGCCGACCGGAGGAACCAGCCGGGTCGGACACGTTACGGTGCAACAGCCGTTCGCACTTAGAAAATATTCGCCAAAGTCGTCCGGACCTCCAGGGGAAGAGGCCGAATTTTCGCTCGTTCGGGACGACCGGAGGAACCAGCCGGGTCGGACACGTTACGGCGCAACAGCCGTTCGCACTTAGAAAATATTCGCCAAAGTCGTCCGGACCTCCAGGGGGAAGAGGCCGAATTTTCGCTTGTTCGGGCCGACCGGAGGAACCAGCCGGGTCGGACACGTTACGGCGCAACAGCCGTTGGCACTTAGGAAATATTCGCCAAAATGTTCCGGACCTCCAGGGGAAGAGGCCGAATTTTCGCTCGTTCGGGCCGACCGGAGGAACCAGCCGGGTCGGACACTTTACGGCGCAACAGCCGTTCGCACTTAGAAAATATTCGCCAAAGTCGTCCGGACCTCCAGGGGAAGAGGCCGAATTTTCGCTCGTTCGGGCCGACCGGAGGAACCAGCCGGGTCGGACACTTTACGGCGGAACAGCCGTTGGCACTTTGAAAATATTCGCCAAAATGTTCCGGACCTCCAGGGGAAGAGGCCGAATTTTCGCTCGTTCGGGCCGACCGGAGGAACCAGCCGGGTCGGACACCTTACGGCGCAACAGCCGTTGGCACTTTGAAAATATTCGTCAAAATGTTCCTGACCTCCAGGGGAAGAGGCCGAATTTTCGCTCGTTCGGGCCGACCGGAGGAACCAGCCGGGTCGGACACGTTACGGCGCAACAGCCGTTCGCACTTAGAAAATATTCGCCAAAGTCGTCCGGACCTCCAGGGGAAGAGGCCGAATTTTCGCTCGTTCGGGCCGACCGGAGGAACCAGCCGGGTCGGACACGTTACGGCGGAACAGCCGTTGGCACTTAGAAAATATTCGTTAAACTTCACAGGACCTCCAGGGGAAGAGGCCGAATTTTCGCTCGTTCGGGCCGACCGGAGGAACCAGCCGGGTCGGACACTTTACGGCGGAACAGCCGTTGGCACTTTGAAAATATTCGCCAAAATGTTCCGGACCTCCAGGGGAAGAGGCCGAATTTTCGCTCGTTCGGGCCGACATGGAGAACCAGCCGAGGCGGACACTTTACGGCGGTTGAGCCGTTGGCACTTAGAAATTATTCAGACTTCCATCAAACACACATCGGCCTTTTGCCGTCACTGCCCGGGATGGGCACCGTGGTAGCTCGGACAGTTCGTGTGACAGCTTCCGCTGGCACTTAGAAAATTTTTAAAATGAAAATAAACAGTTCTGCACATACGTGCCGACTATATTTTGCGAAAGGGGGGTAAAGTGATGAGTACACTAACTGGGGGGACCAAGTACATAAAGCCTACCCCTGGTACCTCAGAGAGGCCGAATTTTCGAATTCTGAGGCCGAGCTGGGGAACCAGACGAGGCGGACACTTTTCCGAGCGAGAGCCGATGGCACTTAGAAAATTTTCGGCTAAGTCGGCAGGACTTCCAGAGCGAGAGGCCGAATATTCGTCATCTGTGGCCGACCGGGGAACCAGCGGAGGCGGATAGGCGGTCACGGAGGTCCCGCCGGCTGGTCCGCGGGCCATTTTGGGTCCCGTAATTTAGCGGTCGCGGTCCGGAATCCACGCCGACCGGGGAACCAGCGGAGGCGGATAGGCGGTCACGGAGGTCCCGCCGGCTGGTCCGCGGGCCAATTTGGGTCCCGTAATTTAGCGGTCGCGGTCCGGAATCCACGCCGACCGGGGAACCAGCGGAGGCGGATAGGCGGTCACGGAGGTCCCGCCGGCTGGTCCGCGGGCCATTTTGGGTCCCGTAATTTAGCGGTCGCGGTCCGGAATCCACGCCGACCGGGGAACCAGCGGAGGCGGATAGGCGGTCACGGAGGTCCCGCCGGCTGGTCCGCGGGCCAATTTGGGTCCCGTAATTTAGCGGTCGCGGCCCGGAATTCGCGCCGGCCGGGGAACCAGCGCGGGCGGATAGGCGGTCACGGAGGTCCCGCCGGCTGGTCCGCGGGGGGAACTGCGCCCTCTGGCGGACACGCCATTGTAAATGAATGGGGTTTGGCACTTAGTGCATTTTTCGCCGAAGCCGACGAGCGCTCCGGGCGAGGAGGCCGGATTCTCGCCATCCGTGGCCGGCCGGGGAACCGGCCAAGGCGGATAGGCGGTCACGGGGGTCCCGCCGGCTGGTCCGCGGGCCAATTGGGGTCCCGTAAGTTAGCGGTCGCGGCCCGGAATCCGCGCCGGCCAGCAGCCACCGGGAGGCGGGTAGGCTGTCACGGAGGTCCCGCCAGCTGGTCCGCGGGCCAATTAGGGTCCCGTAAGTGAGCGGTCGCGGCCCGGAATCCACGCCGGCCAGCAGCCACCGCCAGGCGGGTAGGCTGTCACGGAGGTCCCGCCAGCTGGTCCGCGGGCCATTTAGGGTCCCGTAAGTTAGCGGTCGCGGCCCGGAATGCACGCCGGCCAGCAGCCACCGGCAGGCGGATAGGCGGTCACGGAGGTCCCGCCGGCCGGTCCGCTGGCCAATTACCTCCAGCCGAGCGGATATGAACTTTATTAGCACCTTCTACGAGATGGCGGAGCCTTATTCGACAACCAGCACCTCGGCTTAGCATTTTCCACGGCCCGCTGATCTTCCAGAAGACGTCCAGCCGGTTTCCTCCTCACATTTTAAGCCGGCCGAGGCTTCCGGCACCCCGGCTAAGCTTTCTCCACGGCCCGCTGAGCTTCCGAGGGACCTCCAGCCGGTTCTCCCGGTGCCTCGCGCCTCGCTTTGTGAGCCGGCCGAGGCTTCCAGCACCCCGGCTAAGCTTTCTCCACGGCCCGCTGAGCTTCCAGGGGACCTGCAGCCGGTTCTCCCGGTGCCTCGCGCCTCGCTTTGTGAGCCGGCCGAGGCTTCCAGCACCCCGGCTAAGCTTTCTCCACGGCCCGCTGAGCTTCCGAGGGACCTCCAGCCGGTTCTCCCGGTGCCTCCCGCCTCGCTTTGTGAGCCGGCCGAGGCTTCCAGCACCTCGGCCGAGCGTTTCCCACGGCCCGCTGAGCTTCCAGGGGACCTCCAGCCGGTTCTCCCGGTGCCTCGCGCCTCGCTTTGCGAGCCGGCCGAGGCTTCCAGCACCTCGGCTGAGCGTTTTCGGCGGCCCGTTGCTCTCCCGGAGGTCGCAACGGGGAGTTACCTCCCTCTCGCGGACACGGCGAGTAAATACACCGCCTCTCGCACTTGGCGCACACTCACTCGCATTGCTACGCCTCCCGTGGCACTTTAAGCGGCCGAACGGCGGGAGTAACTGCGACTCTCCTAAGGTAGGCTCACTTGACTATTTATTTATGTATTTATTTATTTTTGACGGTTCGCGGAGGCGATGACGCTCCGCGCGGGTAAACGGCGGGAGTAACTGTGACTCTCTTAAGGTAGGCTCACTTGACATTTATTTATTCATGTATTTATTTATTTTTGACGGTTCGCGGAGGCGATGACGCTCCGCGCGGGTAAACGGCGGGAGTAACTGTGACTCTCTTAAGGTAGGCTCACTTGACATTTATTTTGGCGGTTCGCGGAGGCGACCGGCACCGCCGGGAGGCCGTGCGCGCGCGCGCAGAGCGGCCGAATAACGCTCCGCCGGCCCCGGGTGATTACCGAGAGGCTCCCCGGCCTCGCGGAGCTCCGACGCTCCTCCGCGGGACCTCCGGCGGCCGGCGCGCTCGCGCACCACCCCCCGGCACCGCCGGGAGGCCGTGCGCGCGCGCGCAGAGCGGCCGAATAACGCTCCGCCGGCCCCGGGTGATTACCGAGAGGCTCCCCGGCCTCGCGGAGCTCCGACGCTCCTCCGCGGGACCTCCGGCGGCCGGCGCGCTCGCGCACCACCCCCCCGGCACCGCCGGGAGGCCGTGCGCGCGCGCGCAGAGCGGCCGAATAACGCTCCGCCGGCCCCGGGTGATTACCGAGAGGCTCCCCGGCCTCGCGGAGCTCCGACGCTCCTCCGCGGGACCTCCGGCGGCCGGCGCGCTCGCGCACCACCCCCCGGCACCGCCGGGAGGCCGTGCGCGCGCGCGCAGAGCGGCCGAATAACGCTCCGCCGGCCCCGGGTGATTACCGAGAGGCTCCCCGGCCTCGCGGAGCTCCGACGCTCCTCCGCGGGACCTCCGGCGGCCGGCGCGCTCGCGCACCACCCCCCGGCACCGCCGGGAGGCCGTGCGCGCGCGCGCAGAGCGGCCGAATAACGCTCCGCCGGCCCCGGGTGATTACCGAGAGGCTCCCCGGCCTCGCGGAGCTCCGACGCTCCTCCGCGGGACCTCCGGCGGCCGAAAATAGCTCCAAGCCCAGCGGATCGGCTGCTTGGAAGCACCGCGCCGTCCGGCTCCACCTGGTACCTCGCACGGCTCTCATCTCCCCCCCGCACGGACTTCCGAGCGCTCGGGGAGACGCTCGGAAGCTGCCCGTGCCGTCGCGGCGGGGAATTGCCTCCCTCTGGCGGACGCGGCGAGTAAAAACACCACCTCTCGCACTTTGCGCACACTTACTTGCGTGGGTCCGCTTCCGATGACACTTTGAGCGGCCGAACGGCGGGAGTAACTACGACTCTCTTAAGGTAGGCTCACTTGACATTTATTCATGTATTTATTTATTTTTGACGGTTCGCGGAGGCGATGACGCTCCGCGCGGGTAAACGGCGGGAGTAGCTGTGACTCTCTTAAGGTAGCCTGACTCGACGTCTTTTTCAACGGTGGCTGGAGGACCCAGGCGGTTCTCGGGGGTGCGTCGCTCCTCACTTTTGACGCCCGAGGAGGCTCCCGGCACCTCGGCTACGCGTTTTCGGCGGCCCGCTGAGCTTCCAGAAGACCTCCAGCCGGTTCTCCCGGTGCTTTCCTCCTCACGTTTTAAGCCGGCCGAGGCTTCCGGCACCCCGGCTGAGCTTTTTTCCCACGGCCCGCTGAGCTTCCAGGGGACCTCCGGCCGGTTCTCCGCGCGCTTTCCTCCTCACTTTTAAGCCGGCCGAGGCTTCCGGCACCCCGGCCAAGCGTTTCCCACGTCCCGCTGAGCTTCCAGGGGACCTCCGGCCGGTTCTCCGCGCGCCCCCCTCCTAACTCGGCTCCCGGCACCCCGGCTAAGCGATTTGAACGGCCCGCTGATCTCCCGGAGGTCGCAACGGGGAATTGCCTCCCTCTCGCGGACACGGCGCGTAAATGCACCGCCTCTCGCACTTGGCGCACACTCACTCGCATCGCTACGCCTCCCGTGGCACTTTAAGCGACCGGGACCACCGCGAGCGCGGGCGATGACTAAGAGGCTCCCCGGCCGGCCTCGCGGAGCTCCGACGCTCCCCCGCGGGACTTCCGGCGGCCGGCCGGAGCCTCGGCACGGCTGCCGCACTCCCTAATAACACCCCGCGGACCCCCGCGAGCCGAACGCTCGCTGCCGCGGGCGACCCGTGCCAAGGCGGACGCGTGACGGCGCGGGAGCCCTCGGCACTATCTCACGGTCACGTATGTAGTCAAATCGTGTAAAATCACCGTTAGTTTATTCATAATATAGGTAATAATTAAATAAATATTAACATCGCGTATATTATTAATAAACACATGTATGTATTTATTTAATAATTAAATAAATATTAACATCGCGTATAATCATGCGCAATACTTCGTGGCCGACCGGGGAACCGGCGAAGGCGGACGCATCGCGGCGCGAGAGCCGTTGGCACTTTGGAAAAATAAATAAATAAATAAATAAATAAATAAATAATAATTCGCCGACCGGGCTCCGGGGGGAGAGGCCGATTTTTGGCCGTTCGTGGCCGACCGGGGAACCGGCGAAGGCGGACGCATCGCGGCGCGAGAGCCGTTGGCACTTTGGAAAAATAAATAAATAAATAAATAAATAAATAAATAAATAAATAAATAAATAATTCGCCGACCGGGCTCCGGGGCAAGAGGCCGAATTTTCGCTCGTTCGGGCCGACCGGGGAACCGGCGAAGGCGGACGCAGCGCGGCGCGAGAGCCGTTGGCACTTTGAAAAAAAAAAAAAAAAAAAAAAATTCGCCCACCGGGCTCCGGGGGAAGAGGCCGGCTTTTCGCCGTTCGCGGCCGACCGGGGAACCGGCGAAAGCGGACGCGCTCTCTAACGAGCCCCGCCGGCCGGAGGAAGTGCGCCCTCTGGCGGACACGCCGTTGTAAATGAATGGGGTTTGGCACTTAGTGCATTTTTCGCCCAAGTCGAAGCGCGCTCCGGGCGAGGAGGCCGGATTCTCGCCACCCGTGGCCGGCCGGGGAACCGGCCAAGGCGGACGCGCTCTCTAACGAGCCCCGCCGGCCGGAGGAAGTGCGCCCTCTGGCGGACACGCCGTTGTAAATGAATGGGGTTTGGCACTTGGTGCATTTTTCGCCCAAGTCGAAGCGCGCTCCGGGCGAGGAGGCCGGATTCTCGCCACCCGTGGCCGGCCGGGGAACCGGCGAAGGCGGATAGGCTTTCACGGAGGATCCGCCGGCTGGTCCGCGGGCCGATTAGGGTCCCGCGAGTGAGCGGTGGCGGTCCGGAATCCAGGCCGGCCAGGAGGCACCGCCAGGCGGATAGGCTTTCACGGAGGAGCCGCCGGCTGGTCCGCGGGCCGTTTAGGGTCCCGCGAGTGAGCGGTGGCGGTCCGGAATCCAGGCCGGCCAGGAGGCACCGCCAGGCGGATAGGCTTTCACGGAGGACCCGCCGGCTGGTCCGCGGGCCGTTTAGGGTCCCGCGAGTGAGCGGTCGCGGTCCGGAATCCAGGCCGGCCAGGAGGCACCGCCAGGCGGATAGGCTTTCACGGAGGACCCGCCGGCTGGTCCGCGGGCCGTTTAGGCTCCCGTAAGTTAGCGGTCGCGGTCCGGAATACAGGCCGTCCAGGAGGCACTGCCAGGCGGATACACTCTCTAACGAGCCCCGCCGGCTGGTCCGCCGGGGGAAGTGCGCCCTCTGGCGGACACGCCGTTGTAAATGAATGGGGTTTGGCACTTAGTGCATTTTTCGACCAGCGGCAACGCAGGCTGACGGGCGGCCGCTTCCACGGGCCGGTACTACTCTACGGAGGCGCTAGCCGCCTCCGGTGGGGGCCGTGTGATCTCGCTGGATGCCCGAGGACCTTCCGCGAGGCCCGGCCGCAGCTTTTACGCGCGCCCGGTCCTATTACCTGGTGGAAGCTGGAGGCCGGGGCTCCGCAGCTCGCCGCCCGGGGACCTTCCGCGAGGCCCGGCCGCAGCTTTTACGCACCACCGCTGCTATTCTCTGGCTCCGGCTTCGTCCCGGAGGGTGCTTGGGGAACGGCGGCGCACACCGCGAACGGCCGGTGGCGGTCGGCTGGTGGCGGTCGGCTGGTGGCTGTCGGCTGGTGGCGGTCGGGGGTGGCGCTTGGGGATGGCGCTTGGGGATGGTGGCTGTCGGCTGGTGGCGGTCGGCTGGTGGCGGTCGGCTGGTGGCGGTCGGCTGGTGGCGGTCGGGGGTGGCGCTTGGGGATGGCGCTTGGGGATGGTGGCTGTCGGCTGGTGGCGGTCGGCTGGTGGCGGTCGGGGGGTGGCGGTCGGGGATGGCGCTTGGGGATGGTGGCTGTCGCCTTGTGGCGGTCGGCTGGTGGCGGTCGCCTTGTGGCGGTCGCCTTGTGGCGGTCGGGGATGGCGCTTGGGGATGGTGGCTGTCGCCTTGTGGCGGTCGGCTGGTGGCGGTCGCCTTGTGGCGGTCGCCTTGTGGCGGTCGGGGATGGCGCTTGGGGATGGTGGCTGTCGCCTTGTGGCGGTCGGCTGGTGGCGGTCGGCTGGTGGCGGTCGGGGGGTGGCGGTCGGGGATGGCGCTTGGGGATGGTGGCTGTCGCCTTGTGGCGGTCGGGGGGTGGCGGTCGGGGATGGCGCTTGGGGATGGTGGCTGTCGCCTTGTGGCGGTCGGCTGGTGGCGGTCGGCTGGTGGCGGTCGGCTGGTGGCGGTCGGGGGGTGGCGGTCGGGGGTGGCGCTTGGGGATGGTGGCTGTCGCCTTGTGGCGGTCGGCTGGTGGCGGTCGCCTTGTGGCGGTCGGGGGGCGGCGGTCGGGGGTGGCGCTTGGGGATGGTGGCTGTCGGCTGGTGGCGGTCGGCTGGTGGCGGTCGGCTGGTGGCGGTCGGCTGGTGGCGGTCGGGGGTGGCGCTTGGGGATGGCGCTTGGGGATGGTGGCTGTCGCCTTGTGGCGGTCGGCTGGTGGCGGTCGCCTTGTGGCGGTCGGGGATGGCGCTTGGGGATGGTGGCTGTCGCCTTGTGGCGGTCGCCTTGTGGCGGTCGCCTTGTGGCGGTCGGGGATGGCGCTTGGGGATGGTGGCTGTCGCCTTGTGGCGGTCGGCGGTGGTGGTTTGGGACCGGCGTCCGGCGCAAAGTGCGTGTTGCGCGGGCCGGAGAAAATTTAGGCCAGGGGCCCGCCGCTGGAGAAATTTTTAGGTACCAGGGGTGGATTTTTTTTGTCACCGCAGGAGGGGGACGTTGCCTCCGTCCGTGTCCGACGGAAAGTGCGTGTTGCGCGGGCCGGAGAAAGTTTAGGCCAGGGGCCCGCCGCTGGAGAAATTTTTAGGTACCAGGGGTGGATTTTTTTTGTCACCGCAGGAGGGGGACGTTGCCTCCGTCGGTGTCCGGCGGAAAGTGCGTGTTGCGCGGCCCGGAGAAAGTTTAGGCCCGGGGCCCGCCGCTGGAGGAATTTTTAGGTACCAGGAGCGGATGTACTTACTTCCACAGCGCCCGCGCGCTCCCGGCCGGTGTCCGAGGATGCTGCCTCATCCCCGGACGCGCCTCTTACGCACGCCCGCTGTCATCCTCCGGAGACTGAGTTCCACTTAGTGGAGGCTACGTTCCACTTGGGGGAGGCTGCCTACTCCCGGCTGACGCCCGAGGATGCTGCCTCATCCCCGGACGCGCCTCTT
>NW_026061468.1:12500-30088 GCF_024217435.2 Syngnathus scovelli
AAGGCGACAGCCACCATCCCCAAGCGCCACCAGCCGACCGCCACCAGCCGACCGCCACAAGGCGACAGCCACCAACCCCAAGCGCCACCCCCGACCGCCACCAGCCGACCGCCACCAGCCGACCGCCACAAGGCGACAGCCACCATCCCCAAGCGCCACCCCCGACCGCCACCAGCCGACCGCCACCAGCCGACCGCCAGCAGCCGACCGCCACAAGGCGACAGCCACCATCCCCAAGCGCCACCCCCGACCGCCACCCCCCGACCGCCACCAGCCGACCGCCACCAGCCGACCGCCACAAGGCGACAGCCACCATCCCCAAGCGCCACCCCCGACCGCCACCCCCCGACCGCCACCAGCCGACCGCCACCAGCCGACCGCCACAAGGCGACAGCCACCATCCCCAAGCGCCACCCCCGACCGCCACCAGCCGACCGCCACCAGCCGACCGCCACCAGCCGACCGCCACAAGGCGACAGCCACCATCCCCAAGCGCCACCCCCGACCGCCACCCCCCGACCGCCACCAGCCGACCGCCACCAGCCGACCGCCACAAGGCGACAGCCACCATCCCCAAGCGCCACCCCCGACCGCCACCAGCCGACCGCCACCAGCCGACCGCCACAAGGCGACAGCCACCATCCCCAAGCGCCACCCCCGACCGCCACCAGCCGACCGCCACCAGCCGACCGCCACCAGCCGACCGCCACAAGGCGACAGCCACCATCCCCAAGCGCCACCCCCGACCGCCACCCCCCGACCGCCACCAGCCGACCGCCACCAGCCGACCGCCACAAGGCGACAGCCACCATCCCCAAGCGCCACCCCCGACCGCCACCCCCCGACCGCCACCAGCCGACCGCCACCAGCCGACCGCCACAAGGCGACAGCCACCATCCCCAAGCGCCATCCCCGACCGCCACAAGGCGACCGCCACCAGCCGACCGCCACCAGCCGACAGCCACCATCCCCAAGCGCCATCCCCAAGCGCCACCAGCCGACCGCCACCAGCCGACAGCCACCATCCCCAAGCGCCATCCCCAAGCGCCACCCCCGACCGCCACCAGCCGACCGCCACCAGCCGACCGCCACCGGCCGACCGCCACCGGCCGTTCGCGGTGTGCGCCGCCGTTCCCCAAGCACCCTCCGGGACGAAGCCGGAGCCAGAGAATAGCAGCGGCCGTGCGTAAAAGCTGCGGCCGGGCCTCGCGGAGGGTCCCCGGGCAGCGAGCTGCCGAGCCCCGGCCTCCAGCTTCCACCAGGTAATAGGACCGGGCGCGCGCAAAAGCTGCGGCCGGGCCTGGCGGAAGGTCCTCGGGCATCCAGCGAGATCACACGGCCCCCACCGGAGGCGGCTAGCGCCTCCGTAGAGTAGTGCCGGCCCGCGGAAGCGGCCGCCCGTCAGCCTGCGTTGCCGCTGGTCGAAAAATGCACAAAGTGCCAAACCCCATTCATTTACAACGGCGTGTCCGCCAGAGGGCGCACTTCCCCCGGCGGACCAGCCGGCGGCTCCTCCGTGAAAGCCTATCCGCCTGGCGGTGGCTCCGGGCCGGCCTGGATTCCGGACCGCCACCGCTCACTCGCGGGACCCTAATCGGCCCGCGGACCAGCCGGCGGGACCTCCGTGAAAGCCTATCCGCCTGGCGGTGCCTCCTGGCCGGCCTGGATTCCGGACCGCCACCGCTCACTCGCGGGACCCTAATCGGCCCGCGGACCAGCCGGCGGATCCTCCGTGAAAGCCTATCCGCCTTCGCCGGTTCCCCGGCCGGCCACGGGTGGCGAGAATCCGGCCTCCTCGCCCGGAGCGCGCTTCGACTTGGGCGAAAAATGCACCAAGTGCCAAACCCCATTCATTTACAACGGCGTGTCCGCCAGAGGGCGCACTTCCTCCGGCCGGCGGGGCTCGTTAGAGAGCGCGTCCGCCTTGGCCGGTTCCCCGGCCGGCCACGGGTGGCGAGAATCCGGCCTCCTCGCCCGGAGCGCGCTTCGACTTGGGCGAAAAATGCACTAAGTGCCAAACCCCATTCATTTACAACGGCGTGTCCGCCAGAGGGCGCACTTCCTCCGGCCGGCGGGGCTCGTTAGAGAGCGCGTCCGCTTTCGCCGGTTCCCCGGTCGGCCGCGAACGGCGAAAAGCCGGCCTCTTCCCCCGGAGCCCGGTGGGCGAATTTTTTTTTTTTTTTTTTTTTTTTTTTTTCAAAGTGCCAACGGCTCTCGCGCCGCGCTGCGTCCGCCTTCGCCGGTTCCCCGGTCGGCCCGAACGAGCGAAAATTCGGCCTCTTGCCCCGGAGCCCGGTCGGCGAATTATTTATTTATTTATTTATTTATTTATTTATTTTTCCAAAGTGCCAACGGCTCTCGCGCCGCGATGCGTCCGCCTTCGCCGGTTCCCCGGTCGGCCACGAACGGCCAAAAATCGGCCTCTCCCCCCGGAGCCCGGTCGGCGAATTATTATTTATTTATTTATTTATTTATTTATTTTTCCAAAGTGCCAACGGCTCTCGCGCCGCGATGCGTCCGCCTTCGCCGGTTCCCCGGTCGGCCACGAAGTATTGCGCATGATTATACGCGATGTTAATATTTATTTAATTATTAAATAAATACATACATGTGTTTATTAATGATATACGCGATGTTAATATTTATTTAATTATTACCTATATTATGAATAAACTAACGGTGATTTTACACGATTTGACTACATACGTGACCGTGATATAGTGCCGAGGGCTCCCGCGCCGTCACGCGTCCGCCTTGGCACGGGTCGCCCGCGGCAGCGAGCGTTCGGCTCGCGGGGGTCCGCGGGGTGTTATTAGGGAGTGCGGCAGCCGTGCCGAGGCTCCGGCCGGCCGCCGGAAGTCCCGCGGGGGAGCGTCGGAGCTCCGCGAGGCCGGCCGGGGAGCCTCTTAGTCATCGCCCGCGCTCGCGGTGGTCCCGGTCGCTTAAAGTGCCACGGGAGGCGTAGCGATGCGAGTGAGTGTGCGCAAAGTGCGAGAGGCGGTGCATTTACGCGCCGTGTCCGCGAGAGGGAGGCAATTCCCCGTTGCGACCTCCGGGAGATCAGCGGGCCGCCGAAAAGGCTCGGCCGGGGTGCCTGGAGCCTCCTCGGGCGTCGAGTTAGGAGGGGGGCGCGCGGAGAACCGGCTGGATGTCCCCTGGAAGCTCAGCGGGCCGTGGGAAAGGCTTGGCCGGGGTGCCGGAAGCCTCGGCCGGCTTAAAAGTGAGGAGGAAAGCGCGCGGAGAACCGGCCGGAGGTCCCCTGGAAGCTCAGCGGGCCGTGGAGAAAGCTTAGCCGGGGTGCCTGGAGCCTCGGCCGGCTTAAAATGTGAGGAGGAAAGCGCGCGGAGAGAACCGGCCGGAGGTCCCCTGGAAGCTCAGCGGGACGTGGGAAACGCTTGGCCGGGGTGCCGGAAGCCTCGGCCGGCTTAAAAGTGAGGAGGAAAGCGCGCGGAGAACCGGCCGGAGGTCCCCTGGAAGCTCAGCGGGCCGTGGGAAACGCTTGGCCGGGGTGCCGGGAGCCTCGGCCGGCTTAAAACGTGAGGAGGAAAGCACCGGGAGAACCGGCTGGAGGTCTTCTGGAAGCTCAGCGGGCCGCCGAAAACGCGTAGCCGAGGTGCCGGGAGCCTCCTCGGGCGTCAAAAGTGAGGAGCGACGCACCCCCGAGAACCGCCCGGGTCCTCCAGCCACCGTTGAAAAAGACGTCGAGTCAGGCTACCTTAAGAGAGTCACAGTTACTCCCGCCGTTTACCCGCGCGGAGCGTCATCGCCTCCGCGAACCGTCAAAAATAAATAAATACATAAATAAATGTCAAGTGAGCCTACCTTAAGAGAGTCGTAGTTACTCCCGCCGTTTGGCCGCTCAAAGTGTCATCGGAAGCGGACCCACGCAAGTAAGTGTGCGCAAAGTGCGAGAGGTGGTGTTTTTACTCGCCGCGTCCGCCAGAGGGAGGCAATTCCCCGCCGCGGCGGCACCGGCAGCTTCCGAGCGTCTCCCCGAGCGCTCGGAAGTCCGTGCGGGGGGGAGATGAGAGCCGTGCGAGGTACCAGGTGGAGCCGGACGGCGCGGTGCTTCCAAGCAGCCGATCCGCTGGGCTTGGAGCTATTTTCGGCCACTTGGCGCGCGAGCACGGCCTCCCGGGTGGTGCCGGGGGGTGGTGCGTGAGCGCGCCGGCCGCTGGAAGTCCCGCGGAGGAGCGCCGGAGCTCCGCGAGGCCGGCCGGGGAGCCTCTTAGTCGTCACCCGGGGCCGCCGGAGCACCGGGGGGTGGTGCGCGAGCGCGCCGGCCGCCGGAGGTCCCGCGGAGGAGCGTCGGAGCTCCGCGAGGCCGGGGAGCCTCTCGGTAATCACCCGGGGCCGGCGGAGCGTTATTCGGCCGCTCTGCGCGCGCGCGCACGGCCTCCCGGCGGTGCCGGGGGGTGGTGCGCGAGCGCGCCGGCCGCCGGAGGTCCCGCGGAGGAGCGTCGGAGCTCCGCGAGGCCGGGGAGCCTCTCGGTAATCACCCGGGGCCGGCGGAGCGTTATTCGGCCGCTCTGCGCGCGCGCGCACGGCCTCCCGGCGCCTCCGCGAACCGCCAAAATAAATGTCAAGTGAGCCTACCTTAAGAGAGTCACAGTTACTCCCGCCGTTTACCCGCGCGGAGCGTCATCGCCTCCGCGAACCGTCAAAAATAAATAAGTACATAAATGAATAAATGTCAAGTGAGCCTACCTTAAGAGAGTCACAGTTACTCCCGCCGTTTACCCGCGCGGAGCGTCATCGCCTCCGCGAACCGTCAAAAATAAATAAATACATAAGTAAATAGATGTCAAGTGAGCCTACCTTAAGAGAGTCACAGTTACTCCCGCCGTTTACCCGCGCGGAGCGTCATCGCCTCCGCGAACCGTCAAAAATAAATAAATACATGAATAAATAGTCAAGTGAGCATACCTTAGGAGAGTCGCAGTTACTCCCGCCGTTTACCCGCGCGGAGCGTCATCGCCTCCGCGAACCGTCAAAAATAAATAAATACATGAATAAATAAATGTCAAGTGAGCCTACCTTAAGAGAGTCACAGTTACTCCCGCCGTTTACCCGCGCAAAGTGCGAGAGGCGGTGTATTTACTCGCCGTGTCCGCGAGAGGGAGGTAACTCCCCGTTGCGACCTCCGGGAGAGCAACGGGCCGCCGAAAACGCTCAGCCGAGGTGCTGGAAGCCTCGGCCGGCTCGCAAAGCGAGGCGCGAGGCACCGGGAGAACCGGCTGGAGGTCCCCTGGAAGCTCAGCGGGCCGTGGGAAACGCTCAGCCGAGGTGCTGGAAGCCTCGGCCGGCTCACAAAGCGAGGCGCGAGGCACCGGGAGAACCGGCTGGAGGTCCCCTGGAAGCTCAGCGGGCCGTGGGAAACGCTTGGCCGGGGTGCCTGGAGCCTCGGCCGGCTTAAAAGTGAGGAGGAAGCGCGCGGAGAACCGGCTGGAGGTCCCCTGGAAGCTCAGCGGGGTGTGGGAAAAAGCTTAGCCGGGGTGCCGGAAGCCTCGGCCGGCTTAAAACGTGAGGAGGAAAGCACCGGGAGAACCGGCTGGAGGTCTTCTGGAAGCTCAGCGGGCCGTGGAGAAAGCTTAGCCGGGGTGCCGGAAGCCTCGGCCGGCTTAAAATGTGAGGAGGAAACCGGCTGGACGTCTTCTGGAAGATCAGCGGGCCGTGGAAAATGCTAAGCCGAGGTGCTGGTTGTCGAATAAGGCTCCGCCATCTCGTAGAAGGTGCTAATAAAGTTCATATCCGCTCGGCTGGAGGTAATTGGCCAGCGGACCGGCCGGCGGGACCTCCGTGACCGCCTATCCGCCTGGCGGTGCCTCCTGGCCGGCGTGCATTCCGGGCCGCGACCGCTCACTTACGGGACCCTGATTGGCCCGCGGACCGGCCGGCGGGACCTCCGTGACCGCCTATCCGCCTGGCGGTGCCTGCTGGCCGGCGTGCATTCCGGGCCGCGACCGCTCACTTACGGGACCCTGATTGGCCCGCGGACCGGCCGGCGGGACCTCCGTGACAGCCTACCCGCCTGGCGGTGGCTGCTGGCCGGCGCGGATTCCGGGCCGCGACCGCTAACTTACGGGACCCTAATTGGCCCGCGGACCAGCTGGCGGGACCTCCGTGACAGCCTACCCGCCTGGCGGTGCCTCCTGGCCGGCGTGGATTCCGGGCCGCGACCGCTAACTTACGGGACCCTAAACGGCCCGCGGACCAGCTGGCGGGACCTCCGTGACCGCCCATCCGCCTGCCGGTGCCTCCTGGCCGGCGTGGATTCCGGGCCGCGACCGCTAACTTACGGGACCATAAATGGCCCGCGGACCAGCTGGCGGGACCTCCGTGACCGCCTATCCGCCTGGCGGTGCCTCCTGGCCGGCCTGGATTCCGGGCCGCGACCGCTCACCTACGGGACCCTAAATGGCCCGCGGACCAGCCGGCGGGACCTCCGTGACAGCCTATCCGCCTCCCGGTGGCTGCTGGCCGGCGCGGATTCCGGGCCGCGACCGCTAACTTACGGGACCCCAATTGGCCCGCGGACCAGCCGGCGGGACCCCCGTGACCGCCTATCCGCCTTGGCCGGTTCCCCGGCCGGCCACGGATGGCGAGAATCCGGCCTCCTCGCCCGGAGCGCTCGTCGGCTTCGGCGAAAAATGCACTAAGTGCCAAACCCCATTCATTTACAATAGCGTGTCCGCCAGAGGGCGCAGTTCCCCCCGCGGACCGGCCGGCGGGACCTCCGTGACCGCCTATCCGCCTGGTGGTGGCTGCGGGCCGGCGCGAATTCCGGGCCGCGACCGCTAACTTACGGGACCCCGATTGGCCCGCGGACCAGCCGGCGGGACCTCCGTGACCGCCTATCCGCCTGCGCTGGTTCCCCGGCCGGCGCGAATTCCGGGCCGCGACCGCTAACTTACGGGACCCCGATTGGCCCGCGGACCAGCCGGCGGGACCTCCGTGACCGCCTATCCGCCTGCGCTGGTTCCCCGGCCGGCGCGAATTCCGGGCCGCGACCGCTAACTTACGGGACCCCGATTGGCCCGCGGACCAGCCGGCGGGACCTCCGTGACCGCCTATGCGCCTGCGCTGGTTCCCCGGCCGGCGCGAATTCCGGGCCGCGACCGCTAATTTACGGGACCCCAATTGGCCCGCGGACCAGCCGGCGGGACCTCCGTGACCGCCTATCCGCCTTCGCTGGTTCCCCGGTCGGCGTGTATTCCGGGCCGCGGCCGCTCACTTACGGGACCAAAATTGGCCCGCGGACCAGCCGGCGGGACCTCCGTGACCGCCTATCCGCCTGCGCTGGTTCCCCGGCCGGCGTGGATTCCGGACCGCGACCGCTAAATTACGGGACCCAAATTGGCCCGCGGACCAGCCGGCGGGACATCCGTGACCGCCTATCCGCCTTCGCTGGTTCCCCGGTCGGCCACAGATGACGAATATTCGGCCTCTCGCTCTGGAAGTCCTGCCGACTTAGCCGAAAATTTTCTAAGTGCCATCGGCTCTCGCTCGGAAAAGTGTCCGCCTCGTCTGGTTCCCCAGCTCGGCCTCAGAATTCGAAAATTCGGCCTCTCTGAGGTACCAGGGGTAGGCTTTATGTACTTGGTCCCCCCAGTTAGTGTACTCATCACTTTACCCCCCTTTCGCAAAATATAGTCGGCACGTATGTGCAGAACTGTTTATTTTCATTTTAAAAATTTTCTAAGTGCCAGCGGAAGCTGTCACACGAACTGTCCGAGCTACCACGGTGCCCATCCCGGGCAGTGACGGCAAAAGGCCGATGTGTGTTTGATGGAAGTCTGAATAATTTCTAAGTGCCAACGGCTCAACCGCCGTAAAGTGTCCGCCTCGGCTGGTTCTCCCGGTCGGCCCGAACGAGCGAAAATTCGGCCTCTTCCCCTGGAGGTCCGGAACATTTTGGCGAATATTTTCAAAGTGCCAACGGCTGTTGCGCCGTAAAGTGTCCGCCTCGGCTGGTTCTCCCGGTCGGCCCGAACGAGCGAAAATTCGGCCTCTTCCCCTGGAGGTCCGGAACATTTTGGCGAATATTTTCAAAGTGCCAACGGCTGTTGCGCCGTAAAGTGTCCGACCCGGCCGGTTCCTCCGGTCGGCCCGAACGAGCGAAAATTCGGCCTCTTCCCCTGGAGGTCCGGAACATTTTGGCGAATATTTTCAAAGTGCCAACGGCTGTTGCGCCGTAACGTGTCCGACCCGGCCGGTTCCTCCGGTCGGCCCGAACGAGCGAAAATTCGGCCTCTTCCCCTGGAGGTCCGGAACATTTTGGCGAATATTTTCAAAGTGCCAACGGCTGTTGCGCCGTAACGTGTCCGACCCGGCCGGTTCCTCCGGTCGGCCCGAACGAGCGAAAATTCGGCCTCTTCCCCTGGAGGTCCGGAACATTTTGGCGAATATTTTCAAAGTGCCAACGGCTGTTGCGCCGTAACGTGTCCGACCCGGCCGGTTCCTCCGGTCGGCCCGAACGAGCGAAAATTCGGCCTCTTCCCCTGGAGGTCCGGACGACTTTGGCGAATATTTTCTAAGTGCGAACGGCTGTTGCGCCGTAACGTGTCCGACCCGGCCGGTTCCTCCGGTCGGCCCGAACGAGCGAAAATTCGGCCTCTTCCCCTGGAGGTCCGGACGACTTTGACGAATATTTTCTAAGTGCCAACGGCTGTTCCGCCGTAACGTGTCCGACCCGGCCGGTTCCTCCGGTCGGCCTGAACAAGTGAAAATTCGGCCTCTTCCCCTGGAGGTCCGGAACATTTTGGCGAATATTTTCTAAGTGCCATCGGCTCTTCCGCCGTAAGGTGTCCGACCCGGCCGGTTCCTCCGGTCGGCCTGAACGAGCGAAAATTCGGCCTCTTCCCCTGGAGGTCCTGTCAAGTTTAACGAATATTTTCTAAGTGCCATCGGCTCTTCCGCCGTAATGTGTCCGACTCGGCCGGTTCCTCCGGTCGGCCTGAACGAGCGAAAATTCGGCCTCTTCCCCTGGAGGTCCTGTCAAGTTTAACGAATATTTTCTAAGTGCCATCGGCTCTTCCGCCGTAAGGTGTCCGACTCGGCCGGTTCCTCCGGTCGGCCTGAACGAGCGAAAATTCGGCCTCTTCCCCTGGAGGTCCTGTCAAGTTTAACGAATATTTTCTAAGTGCCATCGGCTCTTCCGCCGTAAGGTGTCCGACTCGGCCGGTTCCTCCGGTCGGCCTGAACAAGCGAAAATTCGGCCTCTTCCCCTGGAGGTCCGTTCAAGTTTAACGAATATTTTCTAAGTGCCATCGGCTCTTCCGCCGTAAGGTGTCCGACTCGGCTGGTTCCCGATGTCGGCCAGAACAAGTGGAAACTCGGCCTCTTCCCCTGGAGGTCAGTTGAAGTTTAACGAATATTTTCAAAGTGCCAACGGCTGCTCCGCCGTAAAGCGTCCGACTCGGCTGGTTCCCGATGTCGGCCAGAACAAGTGAAAATTCGGCCTCTTCCCCTGGAGGTCCGTTCAAGATTAACGAATATTTTCTAAGTGCCAACGGCTGCTCCGCCGTAAAGCGTCCGACTCGGCTGGTTCCCGATGTCGGCCAGAACAAGTGAAAATTCGGCCTCTTCCCCTGGAGGTCCGTTCAAGATTAACGAATATTTTCTAAGTGCCAACGGCTCTTGCGCCGAAAAGCGTCCGCCTCGGCTGGTTCCCGATGTCGGCCAGAACAAGTGAAAATTCGGCCTCTTCCCCTGGAGGTCCGTTCAAGATTAACGAATATTTTCTAAGTGCCAACGGCTCTTGCGCCGAAAAGCGTCCGCCTCGGCTGGTTCCCGCGGTCGGACACAAAATGTGTCAATTCGGCCTCTCTGAGGTACCAGGGGAGGGCTTTATGTACTTGGTCCCCCCACTTAGTGTACTCATCACTTTACCCCCCTTTCGCAAAATATAGTCGGCACGTATGTGCAGAACTGTTTATTTTCATTTTAAAAATTGTCTAAGTGCCAGCGGAAGCTGTCACACGAACTGTCCGAGCTACCACGGTGCCCATCCCGGGCAGTGACGGCAAAAGGCCGATGTGTGTTTGATGGAAGTCTGAATAATTTCTAAGTGCCAACGGCTCAACCGCCGTAAAGTGTCCGCCTCGGCCGGTTCTCCCGGTCGGCCCGAACGAGCGAAAATTCGGCCTCTTTCCCTGGAGGTCCGGAACATTTTGGCGAATATTTTCTAAGTGCCAACGGGTGCTCCGCCGTAAAGTGTCCGCCTCGGCTGGTTCCCCCGGTCGGCCAGAACAAGTGAAAATTCGGCCTCTTCCCCTGGAGGTCCGGAACATTTTGGCGAATATTTCCTAAGTGCCAACGGCTGTTCCGCCGTAAAGAGTCCGACTCGGCTGGTTCCCGATGTCGGCCAGAACAAGTGAAAAATCGGCCTCTTCCCCTGGAAGTCCGGCCGAGTTAAGGCAAATATTTCCTAAGTGCCAACGGCTGTTCCGCCGTAAAGGGTCCGACTCGGCTGGTTCCCGATGTCGGCCAGAACAAGTGAAAAATCGGCCTCTTCCCCTGGAAGTCCGGCCGAGTTAAGGCAAATATTTCCTAAGTGCCAACGGCTGCTCCGCCGTAAAGCGTCCGACTCGGCTGGTTCCCGATGTCGGCCAGAATAAGTGGAAATTCGGCCTCTTCCCCTGGAGGTCCGTTCAAGATTAACGAATATTTTCTAAGTGCCAACGGCTGCTCCGCCGAAAAGCGTCCGACTCGGCTGGTTCCCGATGTCGGCCAGAACAAGTGAAAATTCGGCCTCTTCCCCTGGAGGTCAGTTGAAGTTTAACGAATATTTTCTAAGTGCCAACGGCTGTTCCGCCGTAAAGAGTCCGACTCGGCTGGTTCCCGATGTCGGCCAGAACAAGTGAAAATTCGGCCTCTTCCCCTGGAGGTCAGTTGAAGTTTAACGAATATTTTCTAAGTGCCAACGGCTGTTCCGCCGTAAAGAGTCCGACTCGGCTGGTTCCCGATGTCGGCCAGAACAAGTGAAAATTCGGCCTCTTCCCCTGGAAGTCCGGCCGAGTTAAGGCAAATATTTCCCAAGTGCCAACGGCTGTTCCGCCGTAAAGGGTCCGACTCGGCTGGTTCCCGATGTCGGCCAGAACAAGTGAAAAATCGGCCTCTTCCCCTGGAAGTCCGGCCAAGTTCGGCGAATATTTCCTAAGTGCCAACGGCTGTTCCGCCGTAAAGAGTCCGACTCGGCTGGTTCCCGATGTCGGCCAGAACAAGTGAAAATTCGGCCTCTTCCCCTGGAAGTCCGGCCGAGTTAAGGCAAATATTTCCTAAGTGCCAACGGCTGTTCCGCCGTAAAGAGTCCGACTCGGCTGGTTCCCGATGTCGGCCAGAACAAGTGAAAAATCGGCCTCTTCCCCTGGAAGTCCGGCCAAGTTCGGCGAATATTTCCTAAGTGCCAACGGCTGTTCCGCCGTAAAGAGTCCGACTCGGCTGGTTCCCGATGTCGGCCAGAACAAGTGAAAATCCGGCCTCTTCCCCTGGAAGTCCGGCCGAGTTAAGGCAAATATTTCCTAAGTGCCAACGGCTGTTCCGCCGTAAAGAGTCCGACTCGGCTGGTTCCCGATGTCGGCCAGAACAAGTGAAAATCCGGCCTCTTCCCCTGGAAGTCCGGCCGAGTTAAGGCGAATATTTCCTAAGTGCCAACGGCTGCTCAGCCTTAAAGTGTCCGACTCGGCTGGTTCCCGATGTCGGCCAGAACAAGTGAAAATCCGGCCTCTTCCCCTGGAAGTCCGGCCGAGTTAAGGCGAATATTTCCTAAGTGCCAACGGCTGCTCAGCCTTAAAGTGTCCGACTCGGCCGGTTCCCGATGTCGGCCAGAACAAGTGAAAATCCGGCCTCTTCCCCTGGAAGTCCGGCCGAGTTAAGGCAAATATTTCCTAAGTGCCAACGGCTGTTCCGCCGTAAAGGGTCCGACTCGGCTGGTTCCCGATGTCGGCCAGAACAAGTGAAAAATCGGCCTCTTCCCCTGGAGGTCCGGAACATTTTGGCGAATATTTCCTAAGTGCCAACGGCTGTTCCGCCGTAAAGTGTCCGCCTCGGCTGGTTCCCGATGTCGGCCAGAACAAGTGAAAATCCGGCCTCTTCCCCTGGAGGTCCGGAACATTTTGGCAAATATTTCCTAAGTGCCAACGGCTGCTCCGCCGTAAAGTGTCCGACTCGGCCGGTTCCCCCGGTCGTCCAGAACAAGTGAAAATCCGGCCTCTTCCCCTGGAAGTCCGGCCGAGTTAAGGCAAATATTTCCTAAGTGCCAACGGCTGCTCAGCCTTAAAGTGTCCGACTCGGCTGGTTCCCGATGTCGGCCAGAACAAGTGAAAATCCGGCCTCTTCCCCTGGAAGTCCGGCCGAGTTAAGGCGAATATTTCCTAAGTGCCAACGGCTGCTCAGCCTTAAAGTGTCCGACTCGGCTGGTTCCCGATGTCGGCCAGAACAAGTGAATATTCGGCCTCTTCCCCTGGAGGTCCGGAACATTTTGGCAAATATTTCCTAAGTGCCAACGGCTGCTCCGCCGTAAAGTGTCCGACTCGGCTGGTTCCCGATGTCGGCCAGAACAAGTGAAAATCCGGCCTCTTCCCCTGGAAGTCCGGCCAAGTTCGGCGAATATTTCCTAAGTGCCAACGGCTGTTCCGCCGTAAAGAGTCCGACTCGGCTGGTTCCCGATGTCGGCCAGAACAAGTGAATATTCGGCCTCTTCCCCTGGAGGTCCGTTCAAGATTAACGAATATTTTCTAAGTGCCAACGGCTGCTCCGCCGTAAAGCGTCCGACTCGGCTGGTTCCCGATGTCGGCCAGAACAAGTGAATATTCGGCCTCTTCCCCTGGAGGTCCGTTCAAGATTAACGAATATTTTCTAAGTGCCAACGGCTGCTCCGCCGTAAAGCGTCCGACTCGGCTGGTTCCCGATGTCGGCCAGAACAAGTGAAAATTCGGCCTCTTCCCCTGGAGGTCAGTTGAAGTTTAACGAATATTTTCTAAGTGCCAACGGCTGCTCCGCCGTAAAGCGTCCGACTCGGCTGGTTCCCGATGTCGGCCAGAACAAGTGAAAATTCGGCCTCTTCCCCTGGAGGTCAGTTGAAGTTTAACGAATATTTTCAAAGTGCCAACGGCTGCTCCGCCGTAAAGCGTCCGACTCGGCTGGTTCCCGATGTCGGCCAGAACAAGTGAAAATTCGGCCTCTTCCCCTGGAGGTCCGTTCAAGATTAACGAATATTTTCTAAGTGCCAACGGCTCTTGCGCCGAAAAGCGTCCGCCTCGTCTGGTTCCCGCGGTCGGACACAAAATGTGTCAATTCGGCCTCTCTGAGGTACCAGGGGTAGGCTTTATGTACTTGGTCCCCCCACTTAGTGTACTCATCACTTTACCCCCCTTTCGCAAAATATAGTCGGCACGTATGTGCAGAACTGTTTATTTTCATTTTAAAAATTGTCTAAGTGCCAGCGGAAGCTGTCACACGAACTGTCCTAGCTACCACGGTGCCCATCCCGGGCAGTGACGGCAAAAGGCCGATGTGTGTTTATGGAAGTCTGAATAATTTCTAAGTGCCAACGGCTCAACCGCCGTAAAGTGTCCGCCTCGGCTGGTTCTCCCGGTCGGCCCGAACGAGCGAAAATTCGGCCTCTTCCCCTGGAGGTCCGGAACATTTTGGCGAATATTTTCAAAGTGCCAACGGCTGCTCCGCCGTAAAGTGTCCGCCTCGGCTGGTTCCCCCGGTCGGCCAGAACAAGTGAAAATTCGGCCTCTTCCCCTGGAGGTCCGGAACATTTTGGCGAATATTTTCAAAGTGCCAACGGCTGCTCCGCCGTAAAGTGTCCGCCTCGGCTGGTTCCCCCGGTCGGCCAGAACAAGTGAAAATTCGGCCTCTTCCCCTGGAGGTCCGGAACATTTTGGCGAATATTTCCTAAGTGCCAACGGCTGCTCCGCCGTAAAGTGTCCGACTCGGCTGGTTCCCCCGGTCGGCCAGAACAAGTGAAAAATCGGCCTCTTCCCCTGGAAGTCCGGCCGAGTTAAGGCAAATATTTCCTAAGTGCCAACGGCTGCTCAGCCTTAAAGGGTCCGACTCGGCTGGTTCCCGATGTCGGCCAGAACAAGTGAAAATTCGGCCTCTTCCCCTGGAAGTCCGGCCGAGTTAAGGCAAATATTTCCTAAGTGCCAACGGCTGCTCCGCCGTAAAGCGTCCGACTCGGCTGGTTCCCGATGTCGGCCAGAACAAGTGAAAATTCGGCCTCTTCCCCTGGAGGTCCGTTCAAGATTAACGAATATTTCCTAAGTGCCAACGGCTGTTCCGCCGTAAAGAGTCCGACTCGGCTGGTTCCCGATGTCGGCCAGAACAAGTGAAAAATCGGCCTCTTCCCCTGGAAGTCCGGCCGAGTTCGGCGAATATTTCCTAAGTGCCAACGGCTGTTCCGCCGTAAAGAGTCCGACTCGGCTGGTTCCCGATGTCGGCCAGAACAAGTGAAAATCCGGCCTCTTCCCCTGGAAGTCCGGCCGAGTTAAGGCAAATATTTCCTAAGTGCCAACGGCTGTTCCGCCGTAAAGGGTCCGACTCGGCTGGTTCCCGATGTCGGCCAGAACAAGTGAAAAATCGGCCTCTTCCCCTGGAAGTCCGGCCGAGTTCGGCGAATATTTCCTAAGTGCCAACGGCTGTTCCGCCGTAAAGAGTCCGACTCGGCTGGTTCCCGATGTCGGCCAGAACAAGTGAAAATCCGGCCTCTTCCCCTGGAAGTCCGGCCGAGTTAAGGCAAATATTTCCTAAGTGCCAACGGCTGTTCCGCCGTAAAGAGTCCGACTCGGCTGGTTCCCGATGTCGGCCAGAACAAGTGAAAAATCGGCCTCTTCCCCTGGAAGTCCGGCCGAGTTCGGCGAATATTTCCTAAGTGCCAACGGCTGTTCCGCCGTAAAGAGTCCGACTCGGCTGGTTCCCGATGTCGGCCAGAACAAGTGAAAATCCGGCCTCTTCCCCTGGAAGTCCGGCCGAGTTAAGGCAAATATTTCCTAAGTGCCAACGGCTGTTCCGCCGTAAAGGGTCCGACTCGGCTGGTTCCCGATGTCGGCCAGAACAAGTGAAAAATCGGCCTCTTCCCCTGGAAGTCCGGCCGAGTTCGGCGAATATTTCCTAAGTGCCAACGGCTGTTCCGCCGTAAAGAGTCCGACTCGGCTGGTTCCCGATGTCGGCCAGAACAAGTGAAAATCCGGCCTCTTCCCCTGGAAGTCCGGCCGAGTTAAGGCGAATATTTCCTAAGTGCCAACGGCTGTTCCGCCGTAAAGGGTCCGACTCGGCTGGTTCCCGATGTCGGCCAGAACAAGTGAAAAATCGGCCTCTTCCCCTGGAAGTCCGGCCGAGTTCGGCGAATATTTCCTAAGTGCCAACGGCTGTTCCGCCGTAAAGAGTCCGACTCGGCTGGTTCCCGATGTCGGCCAGAACAAGTGAAAATCCGGCCTCTTCCCCTGGAAGTCCGGCCGAGTTAAGGCGAATATTTCCTAAGTGCCAACGGCTGTTCCGCCGTAAAGGGTCCGACTCGGCTGGTTCCCGATGTCGGCCAGAACAAGTGAAAAATCGGCCTCTTCCCCTGGAAGTCCGGCCGAGTTCGGCGAATATTTCCTAAGTGCCAACGGCTGTTCCGCCGTAAAGAGTCCGACTCGGCTGGTTCCCGATGTCGGCCAGAACAAGTGAAAATCCGGCCTCTTCCCCTGGAAGTCCGGCCGAGTTAAGGCGAATATTTCCTAAGTGCCAACGGCTGCTCAGCCTTAAAGTGTCCGACTCGGCTGGTTCCCGATGTCGGCCCGAACGAGCGAAAATTCGGCCTCTTCCCCTGGAGGTCCGGAACATTTTGGCGAATATTTCCTAAGTGCCAACGGCTGCTCCGCCGTAAAGTGTCCGACTCGGCTGGTTCCCGATGTCGGCCAGAACAAGTGAAAATCCGGCCTCTTCCCCTGGAAGTCCGGCCAAGTTCGGCGAATATTTCCTAAGTGCCAACGGCTGCTCCGCCGTAAAGAGACCGACTCGGCTGGTTCCCGATGTCGGCCAGAACAAGTGAAAATTCGGCCTCTTCCCCTGGAGGTCAGTTGAAGTTTAACGAATATTTCCTAAGTGCCAACGGCTGCTCCGCCGTAAAGTGTCCGACTCGGCTGGTTCCCGATGTCGGCCAGAACAAGTGAATATTCGGCCTCTTCCCCTGGAGGTCCGGAACATTTTGGCAAATATTTCCTAAGTGCCAACGGCTGCTCCGCCGTAAAGAGTCCGACTCGGCTGGTTCCCGATGTCGGCCAGAACAAGTGAAAAATCGGCCTCTTCCCCTGGAAGTCCGGCCGAGTTCGGCGAATATTTCCTAAGTGCCAACGGCTGTTCCGCCGTAAAGAGTCCGACTCGGCTGGTTCCCGATGTCGGCCAGAACAAGTGAAAATTCGGCCTCTTCCCCTGGAGGTCCGTTCAAGATTAACGAATATTTTCTAAGTGCCAACGGCTGCTCCGCCGTAAAGCGTCCGACTCGGCTGGTTCCCGATGTCGGCCAGAACAAGTGAAAATTCGGCCTCTTCCCCTGGAAGTCCGGCCGAGTTAAGGCAAATATTTCCTAAGTGCCAACGGCTGCTCAGCCTTTAAGTGTCCGACTCGGCTGGTTCCCGATGTCGGCCAGAACAAGTGAAAATCCGGCCTCTTCCCCTGGAAGTCCGGCCGAGTTAAGGCAAATATTTCCTAAGTGCCAACGGCTGCTCAGCCGTAAAGGGTCCGACTTGGCTGGTTCCCGATGTCGGCCAGAACAAGTGAAAATTCGGCCTCTTCCCCTGGAGGTCAGTTGAAGTTTAACGAATATTTTCTAAGTGCCAACGGCTGCTCCGCCGTAAAGTGTCCGCCTCGGCCGGTTCACCCAGTCGGCCAGAACAAGTGAAAATTTGGCCTCTTCCCCTGGAGGTCCGGAACATTTTGGCGAATATTTTCTAAGTGCCAACGGCTGCTCCGCCGTAAAGCGTCCGACTCGGCTGGTTCCCGATGTCGGCCAGAACAAGTGACAATTCGGCCTCTTCCCCTGGAGGTCCTTTCAAGTTTAACGAATATTTTCTAAGTGCCAACGGCTGCTCCGCCTTAAAGCGTCCGACTCGGCTGGTTCCCGATGTCGGCCAGAACAGGTGAAAATTCGGCCTCTTCCCCTGGAGGTCCGTTCAAGTTTGGCGAATATTTTCTAAGTGCCAACGGCTGCTCCGCCTTAAAGTGTCCGACTCGGCTGGTTCCCGATGTCGGGCAGAACAAGTGACAATTCGGCCTCTTCCCCTGGAAGTCCGGCCGAGTTTGGCGAATATTTTCTAAGTGCCAACGGCTGCTCCGCCGTAAAGAGTCCGACTCGGCTGGTTCCCGATGTCGGCCAGAAAAAGTGACAATTCGGCCTCTTCCCCTGGAGGTCCTTTGAAGTTTAGCGAATATTTTCTAAGTGCCAACGGCTCTTGCGCCGAAAAGCGTCCGCCTCGGCTGGTTCCCGCGGTCGGCCGTAATAGGCGAAAATTCGGCCTCTTCCCCTGGAGCGACCTCCAAATTTGGGCGAAATTTTTTCTAAGTGCCTAAAGGTACCAGGGGTTGGGGTACCAGGGGTG
>NW_026061469.1:0-5000 GCF_024217435.2 Syngnathus scovelli
CGGTTCACCCGGTCGGCCAGAACAAGTGAAAATTTGGCCTCTTCCCCTGGAGGTCCGGAACATTTTGGCGAATATTTCCTAAGTGCCAACGGCTGCTCCGCCGTAAAGTGTCCGACTCGGCTGGTTCCCGATGTCGGCCAGAACAAGTGAAAATTCGGCCTCTTCCCCTGGAGGTCCGTTCAAGATTAACGAATATTTCCTAAGTGCCAACGGCTGCTCCGCCGTAAAGCGTCCGACTCGGCTGGTTCCCGATGTCGGCCAGAACAAGTGAAAATTCGGCCTCTTCCCCTGGAGGTCCGTTCAAGATTAACGAATATTTCCTAAGTGCCAACGGCTGCTCCGCCGTAAAGCGTCCGACTCGGCTGGTTCCCGATGTCGGCCAGAACAAGTGAAAAATCGGCCTCTTCCCCTGGAAGTCCGGCCGAGTTAAGGCAAATATTTCCTAAGTGCCAACGGCTGCTCAGCCTTAAAGTGTCCGACTCGGCTGGTTCCCGATGTCGGCCAGAACAAGTGAAAATCCGGCCTCTTCCCCTGGAAGTCCGGCCGAGTTAAGGCAAATATTTCCTAAGTGCCAACGGCTGCTCAGCCTTAAAGTGTCCGACTCGGCTGGTTCCCGATGTCGGCCAGAACAAGTGAAAATCCGGCCTCTTCCCCTGGAAGTCCGGCCGAGTTAAGGCAAATATTTCCTAAGTGCCAACGGCTGTTCCGCCGTAAAGGGTCCGACTCGGCTGGTTCCCGATGTCGTCCAGAACAAGTGAAAAATTGGCCTCTTCCCCTGGAAGTCCGGCCGAGTTCGGCGAATATTTCCCAAGTGCCAACGGCTGTTCCGCCGTAAAGAGTCCGACTCGGCTGGTTCCCGATGTCGGCCAGAACAAGTGAAAATTCGGCCTCTTCCCCTGGAGGTCCGTTCAAGTTTGGGGAATATTTTCTAAGTGCCAACGGCTGCTCCGCCTTAAAGCGTCCGACTCGGCTGGTTCCCGATGTCGGCCAGAACAAGTGAAAATCCGGCCTCTTCCCCTGGAAGTCCGGCCGAGTTAAGGCAAATATTTCCTAAGTGCCAACGGCTGCTCAGCCTTAAAGGGCCCGACTCGGCTGGTTCCCGATGTCGGCCAGAACAAGTGACAATTCGGCCTCTTCCCCTGGAGGTCTTTTCAAGTTTAACGAATATTTTCTAAGTGCCAACGGCTGCTCCGCCTTAAAGCGTCCGACTCGGCTGGTTCCCGATGTCGGCCAGAACAAGTGACAATTCGGCCTCTTCCCCTGGAGGTCCTTTCAAGTTTAACGAATATTTTCTAAGTGCCAACGGCTGCTCCGCCTTAAAGAGTCCGACTCGGCTGGTTCCCGATGTCGGCCAGAACAGGTGAAAATTCGGCCTCTTCCCCTGGAGGTCCGTTCAAGTTTGGCGAATATTTTCTAAGTGCCAACGGCTGCTCCGCCTTAAAGTGTCCGACTCGGCTGGTTCCCGATGTCGGGCAGAACAAGTGACAATTCGGCCTCTTCCCCTGGAAGTCCGGCCGAGTTTGGCGAATATTTTCTAAGTGCCAACGGCTGCTCCGCCGTAAAGAGTCCGACTCGGCTGGTTCCCGATGTCGGCCAGAAAAAGTGACAATTCGGCCTCTTCCCCTGGAGGTCCTTTGAAGTTTAGCGAATATTTTCTAAGTGCCAACGGCTCTTGCGCCGAAAAGCGTCCGCCTCGGCTGGTTCCCGCGGTCGGCCGTAATAGGCGAAAATTCGGCCTCTTCCCCTGGAGCGACCTCCAAATTTGGGCGAAATTTTTCTAAGTGCCTAAAGGTACCAGGGGTTTGGGTACCAGGGGTGCAGTACGAACTGGTCTTTTGTCAACCCATGTACTTTTTCTAGAGTACATGGGTTGGTCCCCCCACTTAGTGTACTCATCACTTTACCCCCCTTTCGCAAAATATAGTCAGAACGAGCATGGGGGACGCAATTGTTTTCCATGCAAATCAATTGGGCCTGGTCCGAGCGCTGGTAACGGCCGCCAGCAAGCGTCCCCTGCTCGGATAGCAGAACTGAAGAAGGCACGGCACTTCCAGAGAGAGAGAGAAAATTTTCTAAGTGCCACATTTCTCAAAAATTTTCAAAGTGCCACATCTCTCAAAAAATTTCTAAGTGCCACATCTCTCAAAAACTTTCTAAGTGCCACATCTCTGAAAAACTTTCTAAGTGCCACATCTCTGAAAAAACTTTCTAAGTGCCACGTCTCTGAAAAACTTTCTAAGTGCCACAGCACGGCTGTGAAATATTCAAAGTCCTACAGGCATTGGCAGAATGCGCGGACGGCCGTCTGCTCCCGGCGGCCGCCGCGAAGCTACTACCCCCTCCCGGGGACGGCTGTCTGCTCCCGGCAGCCGTCCTTACCCCCCTCCCCCGTTTGCACCGCCTGAAGTTAGACCCGCCTTGGTAGGGCCCCCACCGGCCCCGGCTCGCCGGCGTTGGGTGGACGGTTCCTGCCCACTTGCGGGTCCCGGTCGCTTGGCAACCGACCGGGGAGGACCAGCCGCCTCCTTAAACACAGGCTGGAAGGGAAATCCGATCAAGCTACGGAGGACCGGCCGCCTCCTTAAACACAGGCCGGAAGGGAAATCCGATCAAGCTACGGAGGACCGGTCGCCTCCCTAAACACAGGCCGGGCAAAAATCTGCGAATGGGCCCGTCAAGGGTAGTGGGTCATCCAAGGAGGGAGGTACCGGCCGCCTCCTTAAACACAGGCCGGGCAAAAATCTGCGAATGGCCCGTCAAGGGTAGAAGGTCATCCAAGGAGGGAGGTACCGGCCGCCTCCTTAAACACAGGCCGGGCAAAAATCTGCGAATGGCCCGTCAAGGGTAGAAGGTCATCCAAGGAGGGAGGTACCGGCCGCCTCCTTAAACACAGGCCGGGCAAAAATCTGCGAATGGCCCGTCAAGGGTAGAAGGTCATCCAAGGAGGGAGGTACCGGCCGCCTCCTTAAACACAGGCCGGGCAAAAATCTGCGAATGGCCCGTCAAGGGTAGAAGGTCATCCAAGGAGGGAGGTACCGGCCGCCTCCTTAAACACAGGCCGGGCAAAAATCTGCGAATGGCCGGTCAAGGGTTGTTGGTCATCCAAGGAGGGAGGTACCGGCCGCCTCCTTAAACACAGGCCGGGCAAAAATCTGCGAACGGCCCGTCAAGGGTTCTGTCTCATCCAAGAAAGGGGTACCGGCCGCCTCAGAGGCCGGAGCGAAGGGGGCGAAAGGCTGTCGATGGGGAAGGATCGGGGCCACGGCTAATCTAGCGATGCCCGCGTCGGGCGGTCACTCCGACGAATGAGCGGGGCCGAATCCGGCGCGAGGCGGCCTTCAGGCACGTGGTTCGAGACGACCTCACCCGGCTCTAGCCCGGAGGATCGGAGGCAACGGCCGTCTCCTTAAGCTAAGGCCGGACGAAAATCTGCGGATGCGGTCCATCCAAGGCAGACGGAGGTACCGGCCGCCTCGGTAAACAAAGCCCGGGCAAAAATCTGCGAACGGCCCGTCAAGGGTTCTGTCTCATCCAAGAAAGGGGTACCGGCCGCCTCAGAGGCCGGAGCGAAGGGGGCGAAAGGCTGTCGATGGGGAAGGATCGGGGCCACGGCTAATCTAGCGATGCCCGCGTCGGGCGGTCACTCCGACGAATGAGCGGGGCCGAATCCGGCGCGAGGCGGCCTTCAGGCACGTGGTTCGAGACGACCTCACCCGGCTCTAGCCCGGAGCGAAAAAAACACTCTTATAACCTGACCGACATGCGCCCATGACCCGCCTTGGTAGGGCCCCCACCGGCCCCGGCTACCGCCGGCGTTGGGTGGACGGTTCCTCCCCACTTGCGGGTCGCACTCCAGCGCTACGGCCGCCGCGCGAGCGCGCGCCCCGCGCCGCCCGCGCAGGCCTAGCGCGAACCGTACGGCAGCGAAACCGAGACGCCCCGGCTCAACCTCACCCAGAGGCCATCCACGGAGGCCGAGCGCGCGATCCGACTTGCGGCACGCCACGTGGGCGTCCGCCGGCCGCGCCGGTCGACCGCGAAACCGATTTCTCAAAGACCAAGCCCGAGTCCCAACCTCCGCACATATCCGCACACGCCTTCCCGACCACCGCGAAGCGGGAGGCGTCTATCGTGGCCGCCGGGGCGTATGACCCCTCCGCGTGAGGCGTGCGGGCTCGGGGGGGCCGCAACGACCGAGTCTGACTCGGACGGGGCGCAGCTTCCCTCCCGGTCGCAGCATCAGCGCCGAACGCGCGACGTCACCAGCCCCCCGGAACGGTTCGTCGGGAGCGCGGCAATGGCCCACATCTCACCTCGCCAGCCGGCCGCAGCGGGCCGCGCCGAACCGAGTCTGACTCGGGGTGCGCACAGTCCCGTCTGGGTCACGGAGGCGACGAGCTGTGACCGCCACCGTCGCCCCTTCGTCCTTCCGGATCCCCCCAGCGCCGGCAAAACTCCGCATCCTGGCCGCATCGCGTGACCGGGCGGGCCGCAACGACCGAGTCTGACTCGGACGGGGCGCAGCTTCCCGCCTCGGGCCATCGCAAAGCGTGCCTCGCGCGGGCAAAGTCGCCGGCGCAGCGCCGCGCCCCTCGACAAGAGCGAGCCTCAGCCGGGCCGCGACGACCGAGTCTGACTCGGACGGAGCGCAGCTTCCCGCCTGGGTCACCGCTAGTCGCCGGGCCGACGGCGCCCATCCCCGGACCCCGCCGTTCCCTCGCGGTTTATCCTAAGCCGCCTGCCTTAGCCCAACCGACGTGCCAACCCCCCGTTGCCGAGTTCGCTCTTCCCGAGCCGCGTCCCCCCGACAATTCCGTCCGTGACCGTCCCGCCCCGCGGCGATCCGCTCTGCCCCAGCAGCCGGCGAGTCAGCGTCCTACGGGTCTGATCTGGCCGCAGTCCGAGCTCCGGGCAGGCACAGCGGCGTCGCGCGGGCGCGGTCGGCGCTCGGAGGCAGCGTCGGGACCGGACCGGCTCCCCGCGGAGACGCTTACGGAGCG
>NW_026061469.1:15000-30021 GCF_024217435.2 Syngnathus scovelli
AGCGCCACCCCCGACCGCCACCAGCCGACCGCCACCAGCCGACCGCCACAAGGCGACAGCCACCATCCCCAAGCGCCATCCCCGACCGCCACCACCCGACCGCCACCAGCCGACCGCCACCAGCCGACCGCCACAAGGCGACAGCCACCATCCCCAAGCGCCATCCCCGACCGCCACAAGGCGACCGCCACCAGCCGACCGCCACAAGGCGACAGCCACCATCCCCAAGCGCCACCAGCCGACCGCCACCAGCCGACCGCCACAAGGCGACAGCCACCATCCCCAAGCGCCACCCCCGACCGCCACCCCCCGACCGCCACCAGCCGACCGCCACAAGGCGACCGCCACAAGGCGACAGCCACCATCCCCAAGCGCCACCCC
This sequence comes from Syngnathus scovelli, assembly GCF_024217435.2. NCBI lineage: Eukaryota > Metazoa > Chordata > Actinopteri > Syngnathiformes > Syngnathidae > Syngnathus > Syngnathus scovelli. The sequence continues at coordinate 15,382 of NW_026061469.1, forward strand.
CGACCGCCACCCCCCGACCGCCACCAGCCGACCGCCACAAGGCGACAGCCACCATCCCCAAGCGCCATCCCCGACCGCCACCCCCCGACCGCCACAAGGCGACCGCCACCAGCCGACCGCCACAAGGCGACAGCCACCATCCCCAAGCGCCACCCCCGACCGCCGCCCCCCGACCGCCCCAAGGCGACCGCCACCAGCCGACCGCCACAAGGCGACAGCCACCATCCCCAAGCGCCATCCCCGACCGCCACCAGCCGACCGCCACCAGCCGACCGCCACAAGGCGACAGCCACCATCCCCAAGCGCCATCCCCGACCGCCACCAGCCGACCGCCACAAGGCGACAGCCACCATCCCCAAGCGCCATCCCCGACCGCCACCAGCCGACCGCCACCAGCCGACCGCCACCAGCCGACCGCCACAAGGCGACAGCCACCATCCCCAAGCGCCACCCCCGACCGCCACCAGCCGACCGCCACAAGGCGACAGCCACCATCCCCAAGCGCCATCCCCGACCGCCACCAGCCGACCGCCACAAGGCGACAGCCACCATCCCCAAGCGCCACCCCCGACCGCCACCAGCCGACCGCCACCAGCCGACCGCCACAAGGCGACAGCCACCATCCCCAAGCGCCACCCCCGACCGCCACCAGCCGACCGCCACCAGCCGACCGCCACAAGGCGACAGCCACCATCCCCAAGCGCCATCCCCGACCGCCACCACCCGACCGCCACCAGCCGACCGCCACCAGCCGACCGCCACCAGCCGACCGCCACAAGGCGACAGCCACCATCCCCAAGCGCCACCCCCGACCGCCACCAGCCGACCGCCACAAGGCGACAGCCACCATCCCCAAGCGCCATCCCCGACCGCCACCAGCCGACCGCCACCAGCCGACCGCCACCGGCCGACCGCCACCGGCCGTTCGCGGTGTGCGCCGCCGTTCCCCAAGCACCCTCCGGGACGAAGCCGGAGCCGGAGAATAGCAGCGGCCGTGCGTAAAAGCTGCGGCCGGGCCTCGCGGAAGGTCCCCGGGCAGCGAGCTGCCGAGCCCCGGCCTCCAGCTTCCACCAGATAATAGGACCGGGCGCGCGCAAAAGCTGCGGCCGGGCCTGGCGGAAGGTCCTCGGGCATCCAGCGAGATCACACGGCCCCCACCGGAGGCGGCTAGCGCCTCCGTAGAGTAGTGCCGGCCCGTGGAAGCGGCCGCCCGTCAGCCTGCGTTGCCGCTGGTCGAAAAATGCACTAAGTGCCAAACCCCATTCATTTACAACGGCGTGTCCGCCAGAGGGCGCACTTCCCCCGGCGGACCAGCCGGCGGGGCTCGTTAGAGAGTGTATCCGCCTGGCAGTGCCTCCTGGACGGCCTGTATTCCGGACCGCGACCGCTAACTTACGGGAGCCTAAACGGCCCGCGGACCAGCCGGCGGGTCCTCCGTGAAAGCCTATCCGCCTGGCGGTGCCTCCTGGACGGCCTGGATTCCGGACCGCGACCGCTAACTTACGGGACCCTAAACGGCCCGCGGACCAGCCGGCGGCTCCTCCGTGAAAGCCTATCCGCCTGGCGGTGGCTCCGGGCCGGCCTGGATTCCGGACCGCCACCGCTCACTCGCGGGACCCTAATCGGCCCGCGGACCAGCCGGCGGGACCTCCGTGAAAGCCTATCCGCCTGGCGGTGCCTCCTGGACGGCCTGGATTCCGGACCGCGACCGCTAACTTACGGGACCCTAAACGGCCCGCGGACCAGCCGGCGGCTCCTCCGTGAAAGCCTATCCGCCTGGCGGTGGCTCCGGGCCGGCCTGGATTCCGGACCGCCACCGCTCACTCGCGGGACCCTAATCGGCCCGCGGACCAGCCGGCGGGACCTCCGTGAAAGCCTATCCGCCTGGCGGTGCCTCCTGGCCGGCCTGGATTCCGGACCGCCACCGCTCACTCGCGGGACCCTAATCGGCCCGCGGACCAGCCGGCGGATCCTCCGTGAAAGCCTATCCGCCTTCGCCGGTTCCCCGGCCGGCCACGGGTGGCGAGAATCCGGCCTCCTCGCCCGGAGCGCGCTTCGACTTGGGCGAAAAATGCACCAAGTGCCAAACCCCATTCATTTACAACGGCGTGTCCGCCAGAGGGCGCACTTCCTCCGGCCGGCGGGGCTCGTTAGAGAGCGCGTCCGCCTTGGCCGGTTCCCCGGCCGGCCACGGGTGGCGAGAATCCGGCCTCCTCGCCCGGAGCGCGCTTCGACTTGGGCGAAAAATGCACCAAGTGCCAAACCCCATTCATTTACAACGGCGTGTCCGCCAGAGGGCGCACTTCCTCCGGCCGGCGGGGCTCGTTAGAGAGCGCGTCCGCCTTGGCCGGTTCCCCGGCCGGCCACGGGTGGCGAGAATCCGGCCTCCTCGCCCGGAGCGCGCTTCGACTTGGGCGAAAAATGCACCAAGTGCCAAACCCCATTCATTTACAACGGCGTGTCCGCCAGAGGGCGCACTTCCTCCGGCCGGCGGGGCTCGTTAGAGAGCGCGTCCGCCTTCGCCGGTTCCCCGGTCGGCCGCGAACGGCGAAAAGCCGGCCTCTTCCCCCGGAGCCCGGTCGGCGAATTATTATTTATTTATTTATTTATTTTTTTTCCAAAGTGCCAACGGCTCTCGCGCCGCGATGCGTCCGCCTTCGCCGGTTCCCCGGTCGGCCACGAAGTATTGCGCATGATTATACGCGATGTTAATATTTATTTAATTATTAAATAAATACATACATGTGTTTATTAATAATATACGCGATGTTAATATTTATTTAATTATTACCTATATTATGAATAAACTAACGGTGATTTTACACGATTTGACTACATACGTGACCGTGATATAGTGCCGAGGGCTCCCGCGCCGTCACGCGTCCGCCTTGGCAGGGGTCGCCCGCGGCAGCGAGCGTTCGGCTCGCGGGGGTCCGCGGGGTGTTATTAGGGAGTGCGGCAGCCGTGCCGAGGCTCCGGCCGGCCGCCGGAAGTCCGGCGGGGGAGCGTCGGAGCTCCGCGAGGCCGGCCGGGGAGCCTCTTAGTCATCGCCCGCGCTCGCGGTGGTCCCGGTCGCTTAAAGTGCCACGGGAGGCGTAGCGATGCCAGTGAGTGTGCGCCAAGTGCGAGAGGCGGTGCATTTACGCGCCGTGTCCGCGAGAGGGAGGCAATTCCCCGTTGCGACCTCCGGGAGATCAGCGGGCCGTTCAAATCGCTTAGCCGGGGTGCCGGGAGCCTCCTCGGGCGTCGAGTTAGGAGGGGGGCGCGCGGAGAACCGGCCGGAGGTCCCCTGGAAGCTCAGCGGGCCGTGGGAAACGCTTGGCCGGGGTGCCGGGAGCCTCGGCCGGCTTAAAAGTGAGGAGGAAAGCGCGCGGAGAACCGGCCGGAGGTCCCCTGGAAACTCAGCGGGACGTGGGAAAAAGCTCAGCCGGGGTGCCGGAAGCCTCGGCCGGCTTAAAACGTGAGGAGGAAAGCACCGGGAGAACCGGCTGGAGGTCTTCTGGAAGCTCAGCGGGCCGTGGAGAAAGCTTAGCCGGGGTGCCGGAAGCCTCGGCCGGCTTAAAATGTGAGGAGGAAACCGGCTGGACGTCTTCTGGAAGATCAGCGGGCCGTGGAAAATGCTAAGCCGAGGTGCTGGTTGTCGAATAAGGCTCCGCCATCTCGTAGAAGGTGCTAATAAAGTTCATATCCGCTCGGCTGGAGGTAATTGGCCAGCGGACCGGCCGCCGGGACCTCCGTGACCGCCTATCCGCCTGGCGGTGCCTCCTGGCCGGCGTGCATTCCGGGCCGCGACCGCTCACTTACGGGACCCTGATTGGCCCGCGGACCGGCCGGCGGGACCTCCGTGACAGCCTACCCGCCTGGCGGTGGCTGCTGGCCGGCGCGGATTCCGGGCCGCGACCGCTAACTTACGGGACCCTAATTGGCCCGCGGACCAGCTGGCGGGACCTCCGTGACAGCCTACCCGCCTGGCGGTGGCTGCTGGCCGGCGCGGATTCCGGGCCGCGACCGCTAACTTACGGGACCCTAATTGGCCCGCGGACCAGCTGGCGGGACCTCCGTGAAAGCCCATCCGCCTGCCGGTGCCTCCTGGCCGGCGTGGATTCCGGGCCGCGACCGCTAACTTACGGGACCATAAATGGCCCGCGGACCAGCTGGCGGGACCTCCGTGACCGCCTATCCGCCTGGCGGTGCCTCCTGGCCGGCCTGGATTCCGGGCCGCGACCGCTCACCTACGGGACCCTAAATGGCCCGCGGACCAGCCGGCGGGACCTCCGTGACAGCCTACCCGCCTCCCGGTGGCTGCTGGCCGGCGCGGATTCCGGGCCGCGACCGCTAACTTACGGGACCCCAATTGGCCCGCGGACCAGCCGGCGGGACCCCCGTGACCGCCTATCCGCCTTGGCCGGTTCCCCGGCCGGCCACGGATGGCGAGAATCCGGCCTCCTCGCCCGGAGCGCTCGTCGGCTTCGGCGAAAAATGCACTAAGTGCCAAACCCCATTCATTTACAATGGCGTGTCCGCCAGAGGGCGCAGTTCCCCCCGCGGACCGGCCGGCGGGACCTCCGTGACAGCCTATCCGCCTGGCGGTGGCTGCGGGCCGGCGCGAATTCCGGGCCGCGACCGCTAACTTACGGGACCCCGATTGGCCCGCGGACCAGCCGGCGGGACCTCCGTGACCGCCTATCCGCCTGCGCTGGTTCCCCGGCCGGCGCGAATTCCGGGCCGCGACCGCTAACTTACGGGACCCCGATTGGCCCGCGGACCAGCCGGCGGGACCTCCGTGACCGCCTATCCGCCTGCGCTGGTTCCCCGGCCGGCGCGAATTCCGGGCCGCGACCGCTAACTTACGGGACCCCGATTGGCCCGCGGACCAGCCGGCGGGACCTCCGTGACCGCCTATCCGCCTGCGCTGGTTCCCCGGCCGGCGCGAATTCCGGGCCGCGACCGCTAACTTACGGGACCCCAATTGGCCCGCGGACCAGCCGGCGGGACCTCCGTGACCGCCTATCCGCCTCCGCTGGTTCCCCCCTCGGCGTGGATTCCGGACCGCGACCGCTAAATTACGGGACCCAAATTGGCCCGCGGACCAGCCGGCGGGACCTCCGTGACCGCCTATCCGCCTTCGCTGGTTCCCCGGTCGGCCACAGATGACGAATATTCGGCCTCTCGCTCTGGAAGTCCTGCCGACTTAGCCGAAAATTTTCTAAGTGCCATCGGCTCTCGCTCGGAAAAGTGTCCGCCTCGTCTGGTTCCCCAGCTCGGCCTCAGAATTCGAAAATTCGGCCTCTCTGAGGTACCAGGGGTAGGCTTTATGTACTTGGTCCCCCCAGTTAGTGTACTCATCACTTTACCCCCCTTTCGCAAAATATAGTCGGCACGTATGTGCAGAACTGTTTATTTTCATTTTAAAAATTTTCTAAGTGCCAGCGGAAGCTGTCACACGAACTGTCCGAGCTACCACGGTGCCCATCCCGGGCAGTGACGGCAAAAGGCCGATGTGTGTTTGATGGAAGTCTGAATAATTTCTAAGTGCCAACGGCTCAACCGCCGTAAAGTGTCCGCCTCGGCTGGTTCTCCCGGTCGGCCCGAACGAGCGAAAATTCGGCCTCTTCCCCTGGAGGTCCGGAACATTTGGCGAATATTTTCAAAGTGCCAACGGCTGTTCCGCCGTAACGTGTCCGACCCGGCTGGTTCCTCCGGTCGGCCCGAACGAGCGAAAATTCGGCCTCTTCCCCTGGAGGTCCGGAACATTTTGGCGAATATTTTCAAAGTGCCAACGGCTGTTGCGCCGTAACGTGTCCGACCCGGCCGGTTCCTCCGGTCGGCCCGAACGAGCGAAAATTCGGCCTCTTCCCCTGGAGGTCCGGAACATTTTGGCGAATATTTTCAAAGTGCCAACGGCCGTTCCGCCGTAAAGTGTCCTACCCGGCTGGTTCCTTCGGTCGGCCCGAACGAGCGAAAATTCGGCCTCTTCCCCTGGAGGTCCGGAACATTTTGGCGAATATTTTCAAAGTGCCAACGGCTGTATCGCCGTAACGTGTCCGACCCGGCTGGTTCCTCCGGTCGGCCCGAACGAGCGAAAATTCGGCCTCTTCCCCTGGAGGTCCGGACGACTTTGGCGAATATTTTCTAAGTGCGAACGGCTGTTGCGCCGTAACGTGTCCGACCCGGCTGGTTCCTCCGGTCGGCCCGAACGAGCGAAAATTCGGCCTCTTCCCCTGGAGGTCCGGAACATTTTGGCGAATATTTTCAAAGTGCCAACGGCTGTTGCGCCGTAACGTGTCCGACCCGGCCGGTTCCTCCGGTCGGCCCGAACGAGCGAAAATTCGGCCTCTTCCCCTGGAGGTCCTGTGAAGTTTAACGAATATTTTCTAAGTGCGAACGGCTCTTCCGCCGTAACGTGTCCGACCCGGCTGGTTCCTCCGGTCGGCCTGAACGAGCGAAAATTCGGCCTCTTCCCCTGGAGGTCCTGTCAAGTTTAACGAATATTTTCTAAGTGCCATCGGCTCTTCCGCCGTAAGGTGTCCGACTCGGCCGGTTCCCCTAGTCGGCCAAATAATGTGACAATTCGGCCTCTCGCTCTGGAAGTCCGGCCAACTTCTGCGAATATTTTCTAAGTGCCATCGGCTCTTCCGCCGTAATGTGTCCGACTCGGCCGGTTCCTCCGGTCGGCCTGAACGAGCGAAAATTCGGCCTCTTCCCCTGGAGGTCCTGTCAAGTTTAACGAATATTTTCTAAGTGCCATCGGCTCTTCCGCCGTAAGGTGTCCGACTCGGCCGGTTCCTCCGGTCGGCCTGAACGAGCGAAAATTCGGCCTCTTCCCCTGGAGGTCCTGTCAAGTTTAACGAATATTTTCTAAGTGCCATCGGCTCTTCCGCCGTAAGGTGTCCGACTCGGCCGGTTCCTCCGGTCGGCCTGAACGAGCGAAAATTCGGCCTCTTCCCCTGGAGGTCCTGTCAAGTTTAACGAATATTTTCTAAGTGCCATCGGCTCTTCCGCCGTAAGGTGTCCGACTCGGCCGGTTCCTCCGGTCGGCCTGAACGAGCGAAAATTCGGCCTCTTCCCCTGGAGGTCCTGTCAAGTTTAACGAATATTTTCTAAGTGCCATCGGCTCTTCCGCCGTAAGGTGTCCGACTCGGCCGGTTCCTCCGGTCGGCCTGAACAAGCGAAAATTCGGCCTCTTCCCCTGGAGGTCCTGTCAAGTTTAACGAATATTTTCTAAGTGCGAACGGCTCTTCCGCCGTAAGGTGTCCGACCCGGCCGGTTCCTCCGGTCGGCCCGAACGAGCGAAAATTCGGCCTCTTCCCCTGGAGGTCCTGTCAAGTTTAACGAATATTTTCTAAGTGCCATCGGCTCTTCCGCCGTAAGGTGTCCGTCTCGGCCGGTTCCTCCGGTCGGCCTGAACGAGCGAAAATTCGGCCTCTTCCCCTGGAGGTCCTGTCAAGTTTAACGAATATTTTCTAAGTGCCATCGGCTCTTCCGCCGTAAGGTGTCCGACTCGGCCGGTTCCTCCGGTCGGCCTGAACAAGCGAAAATTCGGCCTCTTCCCCTGGAGGTCCGTTCAAGTTTAACGAATATTTTCTAAGTGCCATCGGCTCTTCCGCCGTAAGGTGTCCGACTCGGCTGGTTCCCGATGTCGGCCAGAACAAGTGGAAACTCGGCCTCTTCCCCTGGAGGTCAGTTGAAGTTTAACGAATATTTTCAAAGTGCCAACGGCTGCTCCGCCGTAAAGCGTCCGACTCGGCTGGTTCCCGATGTCGGCCAGAACAAGTGAAAATTCGGCCTCTTCCCCTGGAGGTCCGTTCAAGATTAACGAATATTTTCTAAGTGCCAACGGCTGCTCCGCCGTAAAGCGTCCGACTCGGCTGGTTCCCGATGTCGGCCAGAACAAGTGAACATTCGGCCTCTTCCCCTGGAGGTCCGTTCAAGATTAACGAATATCTTCTAAGTGCCAACGGCTCTTGCGCCGAAAAGCGTCCGCCTGGGCTGGTTCCTGATGTCGGCCAGAACAAGTGAAAATTCGGCCTCTTCCCCTGGAGGTCCGTTCAAGATTAACGAATATTTTCTAAGTGCCAACGGCTCTTGCGCCGAAAAGCGTCCGCCTCGGCTGGTTCCCGCGGTCGGACACAAAATGTGTCAATTCGGCCTCTCTGAGGTACCAGGGGTGGGCTTTATGTACTTGGTCCCCCCACTTAGTGTACTCATCACTTTACCCCCCTTTCGCAAAATATAGTCGGCACGTATGTGCAGAACTGTTTATTTTCATTTTAAAAATTGTCTAAGTGCCAGCGGAAGCTGTCACACGAACTGTCCGAGCTACCACGGTGCCCATCCCGGGCAGTGACGGCAAAAGGCCGATGTGTGTTTATGGAAGTCTGAATAATTTCTAAGTGCCAACGGCTGCTCCGCCGTAAAGTGTCCGCCTCGGCTGGTTCCCTTGGTCGGCCAGAACAAGTGAAAATTCGGCCTCTTCCCCTGGAGGTCCGGAACATTTTGGCGAATATTTCCTAAGTGCCAACGGCTGCTCCGCCGTAAAGTGTCCGCCTCGGCCGGTTCACCCGGTCGGCCAGAACAAGTGAAAATTTGGCCTCTTCCCCTGGAGGTCCGGAACATTTTGGCGAATATTTCCTAAGTGCCAACGGCTGCTCCGCCGTAAAGTGTCCGACTCGGCTGGTTCCCGATGTCGGCCAGAACAAGTGAAAATTCGGCCTCTTCCCCTGGAGGTCCGTTCAAGATTAACGAATATTTCCTAAGTGCCAACGGCTGCTCCGCCGTAAAGCGTCCGACTCGGCTGGTTCCCGATGTCGGCCAGAACAAGTGAAAATTCGGCCTCTTCCCCTGGAGGTCCGTTCAAGATTAACGAATATTTCCTAAGTGCCAACGGCTGCTCCGCCGTAAAGCGTCCGACTCGGCTGGTTCCCGATGTCGGCCAGAACAAGTGAAAAATCGGCCTCTTCCCCTGGAAGTCCGGCCGAGTTAAGGCAAATATTTCCTAAGTGCCAACGGCTGCTCAGCCTTAAAGTGTCCGACTCGGCTGGTTCCCGATGTCGGCCAGAACAAGTGAAAATCCGGCCTCTTCCCCTGGAAGTCCGGCCGAGTTAAGGCAAATATTTCCTAAGTGCCAACGGCTGCTCAGCCTTAAAGTGTCCGACTCGGCTGGTTCCCGATGTCGGCCAGAACAAGTGAAAATCCGGCCTCTTCCCCTGGAAGTCCGGCCGAGTTAAGGCAAATATTTCCTAAGTGCCAACGGCTGCTCAGCCTTAAAGTGTCCGACTCGGCTGGTTCCCGATGTCGGCCAGAACAAGTGAAAATCCGGCCTCTTCCCCTGGAAGTCCGGCCGAGTTAAGGCAAATATTTCCTAAGTGCCAACGGCTGCTCAGCCGTAAAGTGTCCGACTCGGCTGGTTCCCGATGTCGGCCAGAACAAGTGAAAATCCGGCCTCTTCCCCTGGAAGTCCGGCCGAGTTAAGGCAAATATTTCCCAAGTGCCAACGGCTGTTCCGCCGTAAAGGGTCCGACTCGGCTGGTTCCCGATGTCGGCCAGAACAAGTGAAAATCCGGCCTCTTCCCCTGGAAGTCCGGCCGAGTTAAGGCAAATATTTCCTAAGTGCCAACGGCTGTTCCGCCGTAAAGGGTCCGACTCGGCTGGTTCCCGATGTCGGCCAGAACAAGTGAAAAATCGGCCTCTTCCCCTGGAAGTCCGGCCGAGTTCGGCGAATAGTTCCTAAGTGCCAACGGCTGCTCCGCCGTAAAGAGTCCGACTGGGCTGGTTCCCGATGTCGGCCAGAACAAGTGAAAATCCGGCCTCTTCCCCTGGAAGTCCGGCCGAGTTAAGGCAAATATTTCCTAAGTGCCAACGGCTGTTCCGCCGTAAAGGGTCCGACTCGGCTGGTTCCCGATGTCGTCCAGAACAAGTGAAAAATTGGCCTCTTCCCCTGGAAGTCCGGCCGAGTTCGGCGAATATTTCCCAAGTGCCAACGGCTGTTCCGCCGTAAAGAGTCCGACTCGGCTGGTTCCCGATGTCGGCCAGAACAAGTGAAAATTCGGCCTCTTCCCCTGGAGGTCCGTTCAAGTTTGGGGAATATTTTCTAAGTGCCAACGGCTGCTCCGCCTTAAAGCGTCCGACTCGGCTGGTTCCCGATGTCGGCCAGAACAAGTGAAAATCCGGCCTCTTCCCCTGGAAGTCCGGCCGAGTTAAGGCAAATATTTCCTAAGTGCCAACGGCTGCTCAGCCTTAAAGGGCCCGACTCGGCTGGTTCCCGATGTCGGCCAGAACAAGTGACAATTCGGCCTCTTCCCCTGGAGGTCTTTTCAAGTTTAACGAATATTTTCTAAGTGCCAACGGCTGCTCCGCCTTAAAGCGTCCGACTCGGCTGGTTCCCGATGTCGGCCAGAACAAGTGACAATTCGGCCTCTTCCCCTGGAGGTCCTTTCAAGTTTAACGAATATTTTCTAAGTGCCAACGGCTGCTCCGCCTTAAAGAGTCCGACTCGGCTGGTTCCCGATGTCGGCCAGAACAGGTGAAAATTCGGCCTCTTCCCCTGGAGGTCCGTTCAAGTTTGGCGAATATTTTCTAAGTGCCAACGGCTGCTCCGCCTTAAAGTGTCCGACTCGGCTGGTTCCCGATGTCGGGCAGAACAAGTGACAATTCGGCCTCTTCCCCTGGAAGTCCGGCCGAGTTTGGCGAATATTTTCTAAGTGCCAACGGCTGCTCCGCCGTAAAGAGTCCGACTCGGCTGGTTCCCGATGTCGGCCAGAAAAAGTGACAATTCGGCCTCTTCCCCTGGAGGTCCTTTGAAGTTTAGCGAATATTTTCTAAGTGCCAACGGCTCTTGCGCCGAAAAGCGTCCGCCTCGGCTGGTTCCCGCGGTCGGCCGTAATAGGCGAAAATTCGGCCTCTTCCCCTGGAGCGACCTCCAAATTTGGGCGAAATTTTTCTAAGTGCCTAAAGGTACCAGGGGTTTGGGTACCAGGGGTGCAGTACGAACTGGTCTTTTGTCAACCCATGTACTTTTTCTAGAGTACATGGGTTGGTCCCCCCACTTAGTGTACTCATCACTTTACCCCCCTTTCGCAAAATATAGTCAGAACGAGCATGGGGGACGCAATTGTTTTCCATGCAAATCAATTGGGCCTGGTCCGAGCGCTGGTAACGGCCGCCAGCAAGCGTCCCCTGCTCGGATAGCAGAACTGAAGAAGGCACGGCACTTCCAGAGAGAGAGAGAAAATTTTCTAAGTGCCACATTTCTCAAAAATTTTCAAAGTGCCACATCTCTCAAAAAATTTCTAAGTGCCACATCTCTCAAAAACTTTCTAAGTGCCACATCTCTGAAAAACTTTCTAAGTGCCACATCTCTGAAAAAACTTTCTAAGTGCCACGTCTCTGAAAAACTTTCTAAGTGCCACAGCACGGCTGTGAAATATTCAAAGTCCTACAGGCATTGGCAGAATGCGCGGACGGCCGTCTGCTCCCGGCGGCCGCCGCGAAGCTACTACCCCCTCCCGGGGACGGCTGTCTGCTCCCGGCAGCCGTCCTTACCCCCCCTCCCCCGTTTGCACCGCCTGAAGTTAGACCCGCCTTGGTAGGGCCCCCACCGGCCCCGGCTCGCCGGCGTTGGGTGGACGGTTCCTGCCCACTTGCGGGTCCCGGTCGCTTGGCAACCGACCGGGGAGGACCAGCCGCCTCCTTAAACACAGGCTGGAAGGGAAATCCGATCAAGCTACGGAGGACCGGCCGCCTCCTTAAACACAGGCCGGAAGGGAAATCCGATCAAGCTACGGAGGACCGGTCGCCTCCCTAAACACAGGCCGGGCAAAAATCTGCGAATGGGCCCGTCAAGGGTAGTGGGTCATCCAAGGAGGGAGGTACCGGCCGCCTCCTTAAACACAGGCCGGGCAAAAATCTGCGAATGGCCCGTCAAGGGTAGAAGGTCATCCAAGGAGGGAGGTACCGGCCGCCTCCTTAAACACAGGCCGGGCAAAAATCTGCGAATGGCCCGTCAAGGGTAGAAGGTCATCCAAGGAGGGAGGTACCGGCCGCCTCCTTAAACACAGGCCGGGCAAAAATCTGCGAATGGCCCGTCAAGGGTAGAAGGTCATCCAAGGAGGGAGGTACCGGCCGCCTCCTTAAACACAGGCCGGGCAAAAATCTGCGAATGGCCCGTCAAGGGTAGAAGGTCATCCAAGGAGGGAGGTACCGGCCGCCTCCTTAAACACAGGCCGGGCAAAAATCTGCGAATGGCCGGTCAAGGGTTGTTGGTCATCCAAGGAGGGAGGTACCGGCCGCCTCCTTAAACACAGGCCGGGCAAAAATCTGCGAACGGCCCGTCAAGGGTTCTGTCTCATCCAAGAAAGGGGTACCGGCCGCCTCAGAGGCCGGAGCGAAGGGGGCGAAAGGCTGTCGATGGGGAAGGATCGGGGCCACGGCTAATCTAGCGATGCCCGCGTCGGGCGGTCACTCCGACGAATGAGCGGGGCCGAATCCGGCGCGAGGCGGCCTTCAGGCACGTGGTTCGAGACGACCTCACCCGGCTCTAGCCCGGAGGATCGGAGGCAACGGCCGTCTCCTTAAGCTAAGGCCGGACGAAAATCTGCGGATGCGGTCCATCCAAGGCAGACGGAGGTACCGGCCGCCTCGGTAAACAAAGCCCGGGCAAAAATCTGCGAACGGCCCGTCAAGGGTTCTGTCTCATCCAAGAAAGGGGTACCGGCCGCCTCAGAGGCCGGAGCGAAGGGGGCGAAAGGCTGTCGATGGGGAAGGATCGGGGCCACGGCTAATCTAGCGATGCCCGCGTCGGGCGGTCACTCCGACGAATGAGCGGGGCCGAATCCGGCGCGAGGCGGCCTTCAGGCACGTGGTTCGAGACGACCTCACCCGGCTCTAGCCCGGAGCGAAAAAAACACTCTTATAACCTGACCGACATGCGCCCATGACCCGCCTTGGTAGGGCCCCCACCGGCCCCGGCTACCGCCGGCGTTGGGTGGACGGTTCCTCCCCACTTGCGGGTCGCACTCCAGCGCTACGGCCGCCGCGCGAGCGCGCGCCCCGCGCCGCCCGCGCAGGCCTAGCGCGAACCGTACGGCAGCGAAACCGAGACGCCCCGGCTCAACCTCACCCAGAGGCCATCCACGGAGGCCGAGCGCGCGATCCGACTTGCGGCACGCCACGTGGGCGTCCGCCGGCCGCGCCGGTCGACCGCGAAACCGATTTCTCAAAGACCAAGCCCGAGTCCCAACCTCCGCACATATCCGCACACGCCTTCCCGACCACCGCGAAGCGGGAGGCGTCTATCGTGGCCGCCGGGGCGTATGACCCCTCCGCGTGAGGCGTGCGGGCTCGGGGGGGCCGCAACGACCGAGTCTGACTCGGACGGGGCGCAGCTTCCCTCCCGGTCGCAGCATCAGCGCCGAACGCGCGACGTCACCAGCCCCCCGGAACGGTTCGTCGGGAGCGCGGCAATGGCCCACATCTCACCTCGCCAGCCGGCCGCAGCGGGCCGCGCCGAACCGAGTCTGACTCGGGGTGCGCACAGTCCCGTCTGGGTCACGGAGGCGACGAGCTGTGACCGCCACCGTCGCCCCTTCGTCCTTCCGGATCCCCCCAGCGCCGGCAAAACTCCGCATCCTGGCCGCATCGCGTGACCGGGCGGGCCGCAACGACCGAGTCTGACTCGGACGGGGCGCAGCTTCCCGCCTCGGGCCATCGCAAAGCGTGCCTCGCGCGGGCAAAGTCGCCGGCGCAGCGCCGCGCCCCTCGACAAGAGCGAGCCTCAGCCGGGCCGCGACGACCGAGTCTGACTCGGACGGAGCGCAGCTTCCCGCCTGGGTCACCGCTAGTCGCCGGGCCGACGGCGCCCATCCCCGGACCCCGCCGTTCCCTCGCGGTTTATCCTAAGCCGCCTGCCTTAGCCCAACCGACGTGCCAACCCCCCCGTTGCCGAGTTCGCTCTTCCCGAGCCGCGTCCCCCCGACAATTCCGTCCGTGACCGTCCCGCCCCGCGGCGATCCGCTCTGCCCCAGCAGCCGGCGAGTCAGCGTCCTACGGGTCTGATCTGGCCGCAGTCCGAGCTCCGGGCAGGCACAGCGGCGTCGCGCGGGCGCGGTCGGCGCTCGGAGGCAGCGTCGGGACCGGACCGGCTCCCCGCGGAGACGCTTACGGAGCGCGGCCCGGCACCTCTCGTTACGGCGAAGGTACAGGCAGAGGCCGTTTGGACCCGCGCCGGCCGGAGGGCTTCCCACCCGATAAGGTCCGCGAAGACTCGTCCTCGCCCGGCCTCCCCGCTCCCGCGGTCGGCCCCCGGAAAACGTGACAGGGCCCCCCAGCTCGGCCGCGCGAGCGGGCGTCCCGCGCGACCCCACGCGCGAGCGACCCACCCCTACCTGGTTGATCCTGCCAGTAGCATATGCTTGTCTCAAAGATTAAGCCATGCAAGTCTAAGTGCACACGGCCCGTACAGCGAAACTGCGAATGGCTCATTAAATCAGTTATGGTTCCTTTGATCGCTCCACTGTTACTTGGATAACTGTGGCAATTCTAGAGCTAATACATGCAAACGAGCGCCGACCTCCGGGGACGCGCGCATTTATCAGACCCAAAACCCACGCGGTGCCCGGGCGCGCGGGCCAAGGGGTCGCGGCG
>NW_026061470.1:0-29934 GCF_024217435.2 Syngnathus scovelli
TTCCTTAAGGGTCATTAAGCTATTCAGGCAATATATCAAAAAACATTTGTTATTTCAAAGTGCTCAGAAATATATATATCAGATCATAAAGTTATAAAAACCTTTCTCATTACCACTTATCAAAAATGTCTAGTTATGTCTGTAAGGGAACGGACAGTACAGCCAAGTGCGTAGCGACGGACTTTATTGGAGAAGGGGATGATGGGAACAGCGGGCGCTGGAGCGGCGATCGGGCTGGAGAGGACAAACGATTCTGCGGGGGTTCCAAGTAGTCAAGCGGGTCCGTAGCTTCGGGACTGATGAGCAAGGCAGCATCAAGGGACAGACTGACACTCAGGTCTGCGCTGGCGGCGCTGATATAGTGCTGTCCATGAGCCCGTGGCAGGTGACGGCGATTCCATTGACAGGGGGGCGTGGTCCTGTCGCCGGTGGCACCAGCACGTGACAGAACCCCCCCCACAAGGGACGGCTCCCAACGTCCCCAGGAACCAAAAACAAAACAAAAAAAACAAAAAAGGAAGGCAATTCCCCGGGCGACCAGGTGGGGGGGTCAGCACACCGCCGAAACGTCCGACACCTCGCCAGACGCAGGATCGACGGACGCGGGAGCAGAAGACCCCGGTACCGGCGGGCAAGACCTCCCCTCGTCCCTCCTCGGGCGCCCGCGCCGAGGACCCGGTTGGTCCGGATGGCAGCGATGGAACTCCGTGATGAGCGAACGGTCGAGTATCCAGCGGCTCGGAACCCAGGAGCGGTGCGCGTCGTCATAACCCTCCCAGTCCACGAGGTATTGGAGACCACGACCGCGCCGCCGCGATCGGAGCAGGGAGCGGACAGCGTAAGCCGGGCCCCCCTCAACGAGCTGGGGCGGCGGCGGCGGAACGGGCGCCGGCGCCAACGCGCTCTCATGGATGGGCCGCACACGGGACACGTGGAACGTGGGGTGAACCTTCAGGGACTCTGGAAGGAGAAGACGGACTGTGGCCGGGCCAATCACCTTCTGAATAGGGAACGGTCCAACAAAGCGGGGCGCCAGTTTGCGGGATCCTGCTCGCAGCGGCAAATCCCGCGTCGAGAGCCACACACGCTGCCCCACTCTGTACTCCGGAGCCGGTGTCCGGTGCTTGTTCGCCTGGCGGGCGTAGCCTGAAACAGAGCGGAGAAGAGTGACCCGGGCCCTCGCCCAGGCGCGATGACAACGGCGGACACAAGCCTGGGCCGACGGGCACGCCGCACCACGCTCCTGGTGGGCGAACAAGGGTGGCTGGTACCCGAAGACGCAGTGGAAAGGCGAAAGTCCAGTAGCCGAGCTGGGGAGGGAATTGTGAGCGTACTCTACCCAGGGAAGCTGTTGGACCCACCCGCGCTGGTCCCCGGCGGCCATGCATCGGAGAGACCTGCCCAGTTCCTGGTTCAGGCGCTCCGCTTGACCGTTGGACTGAGGGTGAAACCCCGAGGAGAGGCTGGCCGTGGCGCCGAGGAGTCGGCAGAACTCCGTCCAGAAGGTGGAAGCGAATTGAGGTCCTCGGTCTGACACGATGTCCTGTGGGAGACCGTGGTGGCGAAACACCTCCCGCACCATGATGGACGCCGTCTGCTTCGCAGATGGGAGCTTAGGCAGAGGGATGAAATGCGTCATTTTGCTAAAACGGTCCACCACCGTGAGGACCACCGTGTTTCCCTCAGAGGGGGGGAGGCCCGTGACAAAGTCGATCGACAGGTGAGACCAGGGACGCTGGGGGACCGGCAAGGGTTGAAGCAGCCCGGCCGGAGGACGAGTAGACGTCTTGTAGCGGTTACAAATTGAGCAGGCTCTGACGTAATCGCTGGTGTCCACTTGCCAGGTGGGCCACCAGAAACGCTGTGCCACCACGTACCTCGTGCGTGCCGCGCCGGGATGACAGGCCAGGCGTGAGTCGTGCGCCCATTGCAGCACGGACGACCGCAGACCTTCAGGGACGAACAGGCGACCCTCCGGGCAGTTGCTGGGGCCGGGTTGATCGCGTGATGCGGCTTCCACTTGGCGTTCGATCTCCCATGTAAGAGCCGCCACCCGAACTGAGCTCGGGAGGATAGTGGGAGGCGGACCCTGTCCCTCCTCCCCCCCAGGAAACAAACGCGACAGGGCGTCCGCCTTCGCGTTACGGGAACCCGGTCTATAGGAAAGAGAGAACTCAAACCGGTCAAAGAACAGAGCCCACCGTGCTTGTCTTGCGTTCAGCCTCTTGGCCGATCGCAGATACTCCAAGTTGCGGTGGTCGGTCCAGACGATGAACGGAGTGGTGGCGCCCTCCAGCCAATGCCGCCACTCCTCCAAGGCCAACTTGACGGCGAGGAGCTCCCGATTCCCGATGTCATAGTTTCGTTCCGAGGCCGACAGACGGCGAGAAAAGAAGGCGCACGGGTGGAGGCGATCGTCTTGGCGGCTACGTTGAGACAGCACCGCCCCGACACCCACGTTCGAGGCGTCCACCTCTACCACGAACTGTCTGTCGGGATCGGGAACCCTGAGGATGGGAGCGGATGTGAACCTCCTCTTAAGCTCCTGAAATGCCCGTTCTGCCCGTTCCGTCCATTTGTACGGGGAGGCGGGGCTGGTAAGGGAGGTGAGGGGCGCGGCCACTGTGCTGTATCCACGGATAAAACGGCGATAAAAGTTCGCGAACCCTAAGAACTGTTGCAGTCGCTTGCGTGTTTCGGGAACAGGCCATGACGTGACCGCTTGCACCTTCCCAGGGTCCATCTCGATGGATCCCTCACGCACCACATAGCCGAGGAATTTGACAGAGGAGGCGTGGAACTCGCACTTCTCCGCCTTCACGTAGAGCGAATTCTCAAGGAGACGGCGCAGCACCGCCCGTACATGCTTGATGTGCTCAGGGAGCGAGCGGGAGAAAATGAGGATGTCGTCTAAATAAACGAACACAAATTTGTCCAGCATGTCTCGTAGCACGTCATTAATCAGTGACTGGAAAACCGCTGGGGCGTTGGTGAGCCCAAACGGAACCACCAAGTACTCGTAGTGTCCGCTCGGGGTGTTGAAAGCCGTCTTCCACTCGTCTCCCTCCCGGATGCGGATCAGGTGGTAGGCGTTGCGAAGATCCAGCTTGGTGAAAATGGTGGCTCCCTGAAGGCTCTCGAAGGCGGAAGACAGAAGAGGCAGAGGGTATCGGTTCTTCACAGTGATCTCGTTTAGTCCCCGGTAGTCGATACACGGGCGTAGCGTGCCCTCCTTCTTCTTCACGAAGAAGAACCCCGCTCCCGCAGGTGAAGAGGACGGTCGTATGATACCGGCTGCCAAGGACTCCCGGATGTATTCCTCCATAGCCCGGCGCTCAGGAGCGGACAGGGAGTAGACGCGTCCTTTGGGAGGGAAGGTGCCGGGTAACAGCTCGATAGCGCAGTCGTAGGACCGGTGTGGAGGAAGAGAAGTGGCCCTGGCTTTACTAAAAACCTCCTTGAGCTCGTGATAAAACGCTGGGACATTGGGGATGTCGGGACTGTACCTCGGCGGGGCTCTGCTGAGTGGGCTGGTGGCCGCCTTCAGGCACGCCTGATGGCAGCGTTCGCTCCACTGCCGAACAACCCCCACCTCCCAGTCCAGCACCGGGTTGTGCTGCCGCAACCAAGGGTGCCCCAGTATGAGCTGCTGTCCTGGGAGGGAGAGAAGAAAAAACTGGATGGTCTCGTGGTGATTGCCCGAGAGCAGTAACTTAATTGGTTCCGTCACGAAAGCCACCTCGCCGATCAGACGGCCATCAATGGCACGTGCGGGAATAGACGGGCTCAGAGGGAGGAAGCCGACACCCCACTTGCGTGCCAGGCTAATGTCCATGATGTTCCCCTCCGCGCCGGAATCCACCAAGGCCGCCACGTTCTGGTCGCCCGCCGCGAGCTGGACGCGTGCCTGTAGCGTGAGCGTGCTGGGGCTGGGAGAGCCGGTGCTGGTCGAGCTCACGCGGATCCCCCGACGCCGCGTGAGCTCCGGCCTCTTTAACGGGCACCCCGCTACCCGATGGCCCCCCTCCCCACAGTAAAAACACAAGCCCAGCGAGGGGCGTCGACGGTGCTCCTCCGAGGGAACCCGAGCCCCTCCCAGATCCATGGGCTCGGCGGGTGGTGTGGTTGGCGGGTCCCCAGCAGACGGAGGAATGTGACCACACGGGTTTCGCGGGGACCTCCTCTCCCGATCGCGCCGCCGCGTCTGGATCCGCCGGTCTACTCAGGCCGCCAAGTCCATCGCGCCCCTCAGGGTTCGCGGGCGATCGTACGCAACCAGTCCATCTTTCATGTACTCAGCGAGTCCGTTTAGGAAGGTGCTAACGAGCGCCGGCGTGTTCCATCCGCTGCTGCCGGCCAACGTCTGGAACTTAAGGGCGTACTCTGCGACCGATCGGCTACCTTGACGCAGCATCGCCAGTTCCTCGGCGGCGTCCTCGGCGGCGGATCCCAGGTCGAACAGGCGGAGCAATTCCTCCGCGAAGGCGTCGAAGGAATCGCAAGCCGGGGCCATCCTTTCATATTCGGCCAGGCCCCACAGCCGCGCCTCGCCCGTGAGGTGGGTTAGGACGAACCCGACCTTGGCTGATTCCGACGAAAACGTGATTGGCTGGAGGCTGAACATTATGCGGCAGTTCGTCACGAATGCCCTCACGTGCTTGGGATCGCCGTTAAACTTCTCGATGTTGCCAAGGCGGGGCTCCGGGACGTCCACGAGCGTCCTGGCCTCGGCAGACGAGCGGTGCGGGGGTACCGTGACAGCCGGGGACGCAGCCACCGACAGTCTCTGGAGGGCTTGGGCCATCTCCTGCTGCTGTAGCTGTTGCTGCTGACCAACCTTGATCAGGTGCCGGATGTCGGCAGACAGGCTGCTGACGGCGGTCTCGGCTCGCTCCAGTCGACTCAATGCCGTCTCGTCGTTCGCTGGCTGCATAGCGTTGGTCAGTCTGTACTGTAAGGGAACGGACAGTACAGCCAAGTGCGTAGCGACGGACTTTATTGGAGAAGGGGATGATGGGAACAGCGGGCGCTGGAGCGGCGATCGGGCTGGAGAGGACAAACGATTCTGCGGGGGTTCCAAGTAGTCAAGCGAGTCCGTAGCTTCGGGACTGATGAGCAAGGCAGCATCAAGGGACAGACTGACACTCAGGTCTGCGCTGGCGGCGCTGATATAGTGCTGTCCATGAGCCCGTGGCAGGTGACGGCGATTCCATTGACAGGGGGGCGTGGTCCTGCCGCCGGTGGCACCAGCACGTGACAGTAAGTGGTGAGTACAAACTTTGCATGGTCAGGGAACATTAATAAATAGGTAGATGATGTCACAGCCAAAAGCTCACATAATTCCGTACAAAATGACAAAATTGAAAGAATGATGAATGGATGAGGTGGAACAGTATATGTGCAAGAATGTTTACAGGAAGGTCACTTGGAGATAAAACCAGCAGGTGCCAGAGGGAGACAGCCAAGCCAAAGACGATCGTCAAGGCTGAAAGACGGAAAGGACAACAACAGCCCCCACAAATCGAATCTCCCATAATCAGCACCCAACCCCACGGAACCAGCTCTCACCGAACCAGCACCCACTCCCATGGAATCAAACTCTCCTGTGAACTTGCCCCACCCCAAAGACTCATCACCCATCAAACTCGGCCCACACTGGCCGACTGAATATAAGCTGACCAAAGAACCTTGAAGGTGGCCTTTTCTGAATGGAGACTTTGCGCTCTTGAAAGGCCCAGCGCTGTATTGTACTTTCCTGAAGACAGAGCTTTCTGAACAAGAATTGTGATTGAACTCAACCAACCTGTGTAAGTCTAATTTCTGCTTCAGTGTCTTAGCATTTTCCTAAATCTGAAGAAATCAAACGAGCACACAGTGAGTAAATTGGATAACTGGTGATTGGCAATGACTTTTGCCGTGAGGCGCAGATAGTGCGCTCCCTAAATTGTGGACAAAATCCAACAGGTGCATGAACTCAATCTGTTCTTCAACAGATTTGATTCCGCCTCCCCCCCACCCCTTCACCTCGCTCCGCATCTTTTTCTACCACCTTCGACACTCCAGCCCCCCCGCCAGCTCACCAACCCCCTCCCCCGGAGTCACTCTTCTGTCTCCTGTCTCCACTCCATCACCCCGGTCTTCCGACATCCCCCTCTTCTTTACAGATCTTCAGGTTCACTTCAGAAAGATCAAAGCAGGGAAGACCCCGGGCCCAGACGGCATCTGGCCGAGACTGCTCAGGGATTGTGCGGACCAGCTGAGTGGTGTGGTCAGGTACCTGTTCAACCTAAGCCTGAGCCTGAACAAGGTCCCAGTACTGTGGAAGACCTCCTGCGTGGTCCCTGTACCAAAGGTGCCATGCCCCAAGGAGCCTAACCACTTCAGGCCTATTGCCTTGACTTCCCACCTGATGAAGACTATGAAGAGGATCATCCTGGGTCACCTGCGTTCACTAGTGGGAGCGCAGCTGGACCCCCTGCAGTTTGCTTACCTGCCTGGTGTTGGGGTGGACAATGCATTGATTTATTTACTGCACAGAACACTGCTTCACCTGGAGGACAACAGGAGCACTGGGAAGATCATGTTCTTTGTTTTCTTCAGCGCTTTTAACACCATCCAGCCGTCACTGCTTAGGGTGAAGATGGAGAAGGCGGGTGTGGACCAGTGCCTGACTGCATGGACAACGGACTTCCTCACCGACCGGCCGCAGTTTGTGAGGTTACATCGCAGTGAGTCCGACGTGGTGCACTGCAGCACTGGTGTCCCCCAGGGTAGGGTGCTCCTTTCCTTTTCACCCTGTTCACGTCAGACTTTACCCACGACACCGCACACTGCCAAATCCAGAAGTTCTCCGACGACATGGCCATTGTTTGAAATGTCGCAGAGGGGAACGATCTGGAATATAGGTTGGTCATCAAGGACTTTGTCAGCTGGTGTGAGCTCAACCAGCATCAGGTGAACAACACCAGCAAGACGAAGGGGTTGATTGTGAGCTTCGGGAGGACAGCACCCATCTTCACTCCAATGAACATCCAGGGATCGGACAGTGAGGTAGTGGAGAACTACAAATTCCTGGGTGTTCGCCTTAACAACAAACTGGACTGGACTGGACTGATCACACCCATATCCTGTACAAAAAGGGCCAGAGTCGCCTCCATCTGCTGAGGAGACTGAGGTCCTTCGGTGTGTGCAGGGCTCTCCTCCGGACCTTCTATGACTCTATGGTGGCCTCGGCCATCATCTACGCTGTGGTCTGCTGGGGTGGGGGCAGTAGTGACCGGGACAGGGGGGGACTGAATAAGATGCTCAGAAGAGCGAGCTCTGTTCTGGGCTGTCCCCTGGACTCCATTGAGGTTGTGGGTGAGAGGAGGACGTTGATTAAGCTTAAATCCATCATGGACAACACCTCTCACCACCTCCATGAGAGTGTGCGGTTCCTGAGCAGCTCCTTTAGCGGCAGACTTTTGCACCCTTGGTGTAGGAAGGAACGGTTCCTCAGGTCCTTCATTCCCTCTGCTGTCAGACTTTACAACATGCATGCCGCCTGATAAAATGAATGTGTTTCGTCTCTACTAGCAGCACTTGTGTTTATCCTTGTCTGTTATTTACCCTTTTTTGTAATTCTGGCACTTGTTTTATTCTTGCACTCGTATTATTATTGCACTGATATGCGCTGCTGTGACAAGTGAATTTCCCTGCTGTGGGATGAATAAAGTTCAATCAATCAGTCAAGAGTTGGTTCAGACTGAAGTCAAGTTTTTGATTTCAAAGCATGACACGTTAAATTGACTATGAAAGGGATCGTCTGATCCGAAGTCAGGTGCCTTATCCATTAGGCCACATCGCCATGTGAAATACTCCATGTTTTCAGTGTGGCCTTGATAAGACTGTTTAACGGTTCCCAACAAGCAAGGATGCCCAATGTGGGAACCGAACCCACGGCCCTGAGTTTAAGAGTCGCATGTTCTCCCCACTGAGCTAACCAGGCTTTTCGACCTTGGAATTGTTTCATTTTTTCATTTTTTTTGAATGGGTTAGGGGAAATAGAGAAATGTTTTAAGTGTGGCCTCTGAAACACATCTATTGATAAGACTAAAGAATCAAAGGTTCCCGACAAGTGTGGGCTGCCCAATATGGGGATAGAACCCACAACCCTGAGATTAAGACTTGCATGCTCTACCACCTGAGCTAACCAGGCTTCTCCTATTAAGAACTGTTTCATTCTTTCACTTTTTTTAATGGGTTTGGTTCACGAAAACCAGAAGCCACGTTTTAAATCTGGCCTCTGAAACACATTCGTTGATAAGACTAAACATTTAAAGGTTCCCAACAAGTGGCAGCTGTCCAATGTTGTCTCTAGTTGGAAACCCCAGCCCGAGTTGGAAACCCTAATTGGAAACCCTTGCCCCAGTTGGAATTCCTAGTTTGAAACCCTACCCGGAGTTGGAACCCTAGTTGGAAACCCTAGCCCTAGTTGGAAATGCTGGCTCTAGTGTGCAATAGAGAAAGCATTTTTTCTTTTGGTTTTTGTCACTTTGTTGCACTGAAAATGGAGATTGGGGGGGGAGTCAGCACAACAAAAAAGAAATCAGAAACCAAAACCTTTCTGACAGTATAGAAAAGAATAATAAATAATACATAGAATAAGGTTTACTGTCTGTGAAGTTGAGTTTAATTGAAATGGCCAGTGGTTGAATCAATTTTACAGTAAAATAGCTCTGTAAAACCAACTATTCATGGCCTCGGTAGCGCAGGCGGTAGCGCGTCAGTCTAGTAAACTGAAAGTCGTGAGTTCAACCCTCACACGGGGCTATGTCTTATTTAGTCCTAACCCTAACTCGAGCCCTTGTTGGAAACCCTAGCCCCAGTTGGAAACCCAACTTTGAGAATGGTCAGACAGAAGTACCTTTTTCTTTTGATGAAGTTCAGTTTGATGGAAATGGCCGGTGGTTGAATCAATTTTACAGTAAAATAGAATTTTAAGACAGGTGCCACAAATTCTCGTTGGCGCAGGCGGTAGCGCGTCAGTGTCGTAATCTGAAAGTCGAGAGTTTGATCCTCACACGGTGCATGATTTATATATATTCCAACCCTAAATCTAGCCCTACCTGTAAACCCTAGTCCTAGTTGGAAATCCTAGCCCTAGCCTAGTTAAGTTTGATCAAAATGGGCGGTGGTTGAATCAATTTTACAGTAAAAAACAATTGCACAAATTGCAAATGCATAGCCTCGTTCGCGGAAGTGGTAGTGTGTCAGTCTCATAATCTGGAGGTCGTAAATTCGACCCTCACACAGGGCACACTTTTATATAGTCCTAACTCTAGCCCGAATTGGAAACCCTCATCCTCGTTGGAAGCCCCAGTTGGAAACCCTGGCCACAATTTGAAACCTTAGTTGGCTTCCCTAACCGGAGTTGGAAACCCTAGTTTCAGAATGCTCAGACTAAAAGTCACTTTATCTTTCTGTGAAGTTCAGTTTGATTGAAATGGCCGGTGGTTGGATCAATTTTACAGTAAAAAAGAATTGTAAAACTGTAAATGCACAGCCTCATTAATGCAGGTGCTAGCATGCCAGTCTCACAATCTAAAGGTCAAGAGTTCGGTCCTCAGGTGGGGCAGACTTTTTATATACCTAGTCCAAACTAGCCCTAACCCTAACTCTAGCCCTAGTTGGAAACCCTAGTCCTAGTTGGAAACCTTAGTTGAAAACCCTATTTTCAGTAGGGAGCAGGTTGCTCAGACTAAAATAACTTTTTCTTCTTTTAAGGGGTAGGGCAGCAAAGTAAGCAGGGATTGTGAATATCAGCAAGCACAGGTTGCTCAACTGGAGTCAAGAGAAACAAATTAAAAATTGTACATCAGATGAAAAATGTGCCTCTTTCTTTTGGCTTTTGTCACTGACATTTGGGGTCACCACAACAAAGATCAAAACAGCACAAAAACAGTTTACCTATATTTTGTCACGTCTCGCCCCCAACTGCTCCACTATGTGTCTGTCTTGGTTTCTGTCTGTGTGCTCGCCCCTCCCCTCCTGTGTGCCCATGATCAGTGTGATTGTTCCCACCTGCCTCTCGTTACCTGTCGTGTATAAAAGTCCTGTCTGCCCCTCTCTCCCTGTCGGATCATTGGTTTTGGTTTTGGTTGCTGTCGTTCGGTGTTGGCGTGCTGTCTTGGTGCCGTCGTGTCCTGCTGTCTTCTTGTTTCACGTCCCGGTCAGTCAAGTTATTGTTTAGGTCATGTCAGTTTACCGAGTCTGTATTTTGAGTTGCTTCGGTGGACCCTGGTCCGGGCTGCACTTGGTCGTCCTGCTCCATGCTCCACACCCGACCGTGACAGAATGATCCGACCATCACAGCGGCCAGCGCTTGGACCACCCTTCACCACCAGCTCCCGCTGCGACGCCCGATCCACATCCGAGCATGTTCCAGCGCCATGGGCTTGCAGCCGCCATCGGATCTTGCTCCAGCGACGTCGGGCTCACGGCCGCCATCGGAATTCCCCCCCGGCGCCATCAGCTCTGCGACCGTCGTCGGACTTCGCTGCCGCGACGCCGGACCCGCGGCCGCTATCGGAGTGCCCCCCCGGCGTCATCAGACTCACGGCCGCCATCGGGCTCCACCCCAGCGTCGCAGGACCCGCGAACGTCGCCAGACATCCAAGCCAGCTGCGTCGGACCCGCGATCGTCCCTGGCTCCGCTCCCTCTGCTGCGGCGCGTGATGGCTCTTGCCGCCGCGCACAGCCCCGCCTTCCGAATGTCGCCGATCACTGTACGGACTTTGTGAGTGGCCGCCGATCGCGGTACAGACTTCCCAAGGCGCCGCCCCAGTGCGGTTGTGTTTCCCCGAGTTTCCGCGGAGTGCGGTTCTGTTTCCCCAAGTCGCCGCCCGTGTGCTGTTGTGTTCCCCAAGTCGCCGCCCGAGCGCGGTTCTGTTCCCGAAGTCACCGCCAGAGTGCGGCTCTGTCCCCTAGGTCACCGCCAGAGTGCGGCTCTGTCCCCTAGGTCACCGCCACAGTGCGGATCTGTCCCCGCAGTCACCGCCCGAGTGCGGATCTGTCCCCGCAGTCACCGCCCGAGTGCGGTTCTGTCCCCGCAGTCGCCGCCAGAGTGCGGATCTGTCCCCGCAGTCGCCGCCAGAGTGCGGATCTGTCCCCGCAGTCGCCGCCAGAGTGCGGATCTGTCCCCGCAGTCGCCGCCAGAGTGCGGATCTGTCCCCGCAGTCGCCGCCAGAGTGCGGATCTGTCCCCGCAGTCGCCGCCAGAGTGCGGATCTGTCCCCGCAGTCGCCGCCAGAGTGCGGATCTGTCCCCGCAGTTGCCGCCAGAGTGCGGATCTGTCCCCGCAGTCGCCGCCAGAGTGCGGATCTGTTCCCCGAAGTCGCCGCCAGAGTGCGGTTCGGTTCCCCCAAGTCACCGCCCGAGTGCGGTTCGGTTCCCCAAGTCGCCTCCCGAGTGCGGTGCGGTTCGGTTCCCCAAGTCACCGCCCGAGTGCGGTGCGGTTCGGTTCCCCAAGTCGCCGCCCGAGTGCGGTGCGGTTCGGTTCCCCAAGTCGCCGCCCGAGTGCGGCGCGGTTCGGTTCCCCAAGTCGCCGCCCGAGTGCGGCGCGGTTCGGTTCCCCAAGTCGCCGCCCGAGTGCGGCGCGGTTCGGTTCCCCAAGTCGCCGCCCGAGTGCGGCGCGGCTCGGTTCCCCTAGTTTTTTTTTTTTTTGGGACGTCGGGAGACGTCCCTTGTGGGGGGGGTTCTGTCACGTCTCGCCCCCAACTGCTCCACTATGTGTCTGTCTTGGTTTCTGTCTGTGTGCTCGCCCCTCCCCTCCTGTGTGCCCATGATCAGTGTGATTGTTCCCACCTGCCTCTCGTTACCTGTCGTGTATAAAAGTCCTGTCTGCCCCTCTCTCCCTGTCGGATCATTGGTTTTGGTTTTGGTTGCTGTCGTTCGGTGTTGGCGTGCTGTCTTGGTGCCGTCGTGTCCTGCTGTCTTCTTGTTTCACGTCCTGGTCAGTCAAGTTATTGTTTAGGTCATGTCAGTTTACCGAGTCTGTATTTTGAGTTGCTTCGGTGGACCCTGGTCCGGGCTGCACTTGGTCGTCCTGCTCCATGCTCCACACCCGACCGTGACATATTTTCCTCTTTCAATTTGATGATACACTAGACATGAATACCTGTTTAGATTTGAAATCTTATCCATTAGGCCAGATAGCCATACAGGAAATTCTGACAAGTGATAGCAGTGCAATGATTTTTGAGCATATACAGTAAATCTACAGCCTAGATTCAAGTGGAGTTAACTGACTGGATCAGAAGATTAAGGGGTTCAAGTCCCTTCGTTGTCAATTTAATGAATGTCAAGAGGAAAGTAGCCTAGTGGATAATGTGTCTAACATTAAATAATAGTTTTTATTTTGTTTCTGCATTACCCAATACATCTCCTTCACATTGTGACACATTCTCCCATTATCTGTCTGTGTTAGGTAGAGAAAAAGATTTTAAAGGAAAGGTAAGTATTGTTGTGTTGTGTTTTGTTGTATTGTGTGTTGTCATTACCGTATTTTCTGGACTATAAGTCACGTTTCTTTTCATAGTTTGGGTGGGGGGGCGACTTATACTGAGGAGCAACTTATACGTGATTTTTTGTCACAAATTTTCAAAATAAAAAAAAAAAACGAAAAATGGATAAACGAACCGTGATGTAGCAAGGGATTACTGTAGTTTGAACTGCAAGTGACATCAGCGGCGCGGCGGTTGTTTACTTAAAGGACAAAGGATTCGATCACGGGATGACGAAGATGACGAAGGGCCCCATGTACTACCGGCATCTTTAGTGGCTTTGCTTGTAAGTGACACAGAGGACGGAGAGTTTTTTTTTCCCAATGATCATCACACACACATCTGGGTGTGGTGAGATTTGTCCTCTGCATTCAACCCATCCCCGTGTGATTTTGATCCATCCCCTGGGGGAGAGGGGAGCAGTGAGCAGCAGCGGTGCCGCGCTCGGGAATCATTTGGTGATCTAACACCCAATTCCACCCCTTAATGTTGAGTGCCAAGCAGGGAGGCAATTGGTCCCATTTTTATAGGTATGACCCGGCCGGGGTTTGAACCCACAACCTTCCAGTCTCAGGGCGGACACTCTACCACTAGTTTGAAGGATTTAATGATTTGGAGTGACACAGAAGGTTTGAAAAACTATTATATGTTTCACGCACACCCGGTCCTATTCTATGGAGCTCTCTTCGACCTCTGTGGCTGGAAGTGCCACCTCCAGGGATGGAAGTCCACGCTGCCACACGCCTGGAAGTCGATGCCGGTGCTTGGGGCTGTGTGGCGGTGAACTGTTTATGTTATTGTTATTTGATATATTTGTCATATTCAAAACTTGTTCAGGAAAAAAAATATTATTCAGTGGTAATGTTGGACGTTTTCAATAAATACAAATTCATACAGTTTTAGGGTTCTCAGGTTAAAAAAGGCAATGCATGCACGGGGGCCCCCAGGGCTGCGTGCTTAGTCCATTGCTCTTCACCCTGCTGACGCATGACTGCACTGCGACCTACAGCGACAACCGCATAGTGAAGTTTGCTGACGACACGACTCTGGTGGGTCTCATCACGAAGGGCGACGAGACTCGGTACAGGTCGGAAGTTGACCTTCTGACCATGTGGTGCAGGGACAACAACCTCCTGCTGAACGTCAATAAGACCAAGGAAATCGTTGTTGACTTCCGGAAGGGTCACACAACACACCTGCCGCTGATCATCGACGGTGCTGTGGTGGAGCGGGTGAGCTGCACCAAGTTCCTGGGGGTGCACATCAGTGAGGACCTCTCCTGGTCCGCAAACACCTCGTCACTGGCAAAGAAAGCTCAGCGCCGCCTGTACTTCCTGCGGAAGCTCAGGCGTGCATGTGCTCCTCAGGCAGTCCTGTCTACATTCTACCGTGGCACCATTGAGAGCGTCCTCACCAGTTGCATCGCTGTCTGGGGTGGTAACTGCACTGAACAGAACTTGAAGGCCCTGCAGCGCATAGTGAATACGGCTGGTAAGATTATTGGTGCTTCGCTCCCCTCCCTGAAGGACATTTACACCTCCCATCTCGCCCGCAAGGCAACCTCGATTGCCAGAGATGTGAGTCACCCGGCTCACTCTTTGTTTGACCTTCTGCCCTCTGGGAAGAGGTATAGGAGCCTGCGCTCCCGCACCACCAGACTCGCCAACAGCTTCTTTCTCCAGGCTGTTAGGGCCCTGAACTCGCTACCCCCTTCTGCGTAGCGTGCGGCACTGTTGCGCTATTTTCTGGAATGTCTGCTGTACGCACACTTGCTCCTTTTTTTGCTCCTCTTATTTATTTATTTATTTGTTGTGTTATTTATTCATTATTTATTCAGCACGCTTTTGTTATACTTGTTTACTTGTTTGTCTGTTGTGGGCCATGTCTTGTCACCATGGGATAGGGGGGAACGAAATTTCGGTTTCTTTGTATGTCTTCGGCATGTGGACAAATTGACAATAAAGCTGACTTTGACTTTGACTTTGACTTAAACAGTTCTACGAATCCTGTTTCATCCACTGAGTGTGTATGTGTGCCACACGTTTTTAGCAATTAAGCCCGTGACTGAAAATGGCGTGTGCGGTAAAGACGTCGGCCCATGATCAAGAAGGTGGTTCACCCCATGTGAGGCTCAGCCATTGCACTACGGTTGTGCTGACCTCTGCAAATTCCCCTACTGTGTGAATCTTGACTCTATTATTTCTGGTAGTGGGGGACTGTGTTCGCGCTCTCCTCTGGTCTTTCTGATGAAAACAAAAATTAAGCGCAGTAGTAAGCACATGGAGTTTAAGTCTGCGATGCTGTGACACACTGAACGCTTTTGATTATGTAATTAACTGTACTCTGGAACTGTGTGTCAGGGTTCTCCAGATTATTCTTATCGTATGATTATGTTGGAATGCAGCCTGTAATAAATAACCTAGCTAGATTAGTTTTATGCTTATGTTGGAATGCAACCTGTGATAAATCACCTAGCGTGTCCCATCCTACACAAAGTCATAAAACACCCCTTGCTATGTTTTGACTAGAGGTCAAGGGCTTTCTCTATTCAGTCCACTCTTACCCCCACCCTGTTTCTCTTAATAAAAATGCTCTTGCAGGAGGCGAGAGTCAGACCTCCATTCGAACATCGCTGTACGCACAGCGACGAATGGACTCTCCACCTGCAGGTGTCTAAAGGGACTTACTCGTCTCCCGTGTGGTTCTTGCAAAATAAGTTGGACTGAGCGAATCTCTAACACTGTGCATTTGCTCGTTAAACTGTATTCACCAAATTAGCAAATGCAAAATAATATGTAATTACCACGTTCCTGACTCGTCATATGATATGAACGTATCAAAACCTTTTTGTCGGCTGTAGGTCTGTCTTTTTAAGAATGCGCACGATTGTTGTTCCTCATACATCACAAGTATGGATTTCTAGAAAACAACTTTTACTTTCTAAAGTAAAATGACAGAAATATTTTCTAATGTCAAATATCAAACGCCACCAACGCAGTGGAGGTGAATTACACTCCAAACCATGCCAGCAACGTCAAAAGCCTCAATTATTTGCGACACAAGGGAGACATAGAGCATTTCCGAAGTTTGAAAAATCATTTGAGAAATTACGATCGTATTTTGTTTCCCGATTTGTGTTGAATAAAGTTATGAAATTACAAATTTTCAAATAAAACACAGGGATGGGATCATTTCCCGTTCTCTCAGACCAAAAGTACACGTACCAAGACATACAACTGTTTTTACCATCAATAATCAAAATAGACGCCCAATATAATTGAAAGAACGAGCGCCATCAGTGTTCGATCAGATACCTACAATCCTGTGCGCCAACAATGTTTAAAGTAAGTGAGACATTAATGAACACAAAATACTCGTTTAAACATTCTATTTTGCTTGAGTCCTTGTAAGTATAGTAAATCCATCAACTTCTATTGTTTGTATTAGAAGGAATGGTTGCTGCAATTTGAGTGTGAGACCGCCTGTGAATTTAGTGAGACCAGCAGTGGGGTGGCCCGTTTTGACTCAGATTTTCAGATCACTCGTTTCTCTTCAGATCGAATAAATCTTTCGCCTTTTACTAAAGATTTCTGTGGAGAGGAACAATAAAGAGTATACCATTTCCGTGGAGAGGAACAATAAGAGTATATCTCAATTTGTTGATGCTCTGCGAAAGAATATCAATATTGCAACGGATAGCCGCCTATATCATACTCCGTGCAACAATCATACGTTCACATAATTTATACCGGCACGTGTGAACATGTTCACATAAACAGAGAAATTATGCCGAGTGCAGACAGACAATCACGTTTAAAACCTCGTTTATCATCCATCCATTTATCCATCCTATTCCGCTTATCCGGGTTGGGTCGAGGGGGAGACAGCTTTAGGAGGGACTCCCAGGCTTCCCTCTCCCCAGCCACTTCATCCAACTCAACCCGGGGAATCCCAAGGCGTTCCCAGGCCAGCCGAGAGACATAGTCTTTCCAGCACGTCCTGGATCGCCCGCGAGGTCTCCTACCGGTGGGACATGTCTGGAACACTTCCAAAGGGAGGCGTCCAGGAGGCATCCTGATGAGATGCCTGAGCCACCTCATCTGGCTCCTCTCACCGTAGAAGAGCAGCGGCTCTACTCCGAGTCCCTCCCGGATGACCAAGCTTCTCAAGGGAGAGCCCGGACACCCTGCAGAGGAAACTCATTTCGGCCGCTTGTATTCTGGATCTCGTTCTTTCGGTCACGACCCAAAGCTCGTGACCATAGTTGAGGGTAGGAGCGTAGATCGACCGGTAAATTGAGAGCTTTGCCTTTTGTCTCAGCTCTCTCTTCACCACGACGGATTAGTACAGAGTTCGCATTACTGCCGACGCTGCACCAAACCGCCTGTCGATCTCGCGCTCCATCCTGCTCTCACTCGTGAACAAGACCCAAAGATACTTGAACTCCTCCACTTGGGGCAGGATCTCATCCCCGATCCGGAGAGGGCATCCCACCCTTTTCCGACCGAGGACCATGGCCTCGGATTTGGAGGTGCTGACCCTCATCCCGACCACTTCACACTCGGCTGCGAACCACCCCAGTGAGAGCTGGAGATCACGGCTTGAAGAAGCCAACAGCACCACGTCATCTGCAAAAAGCAGAGACGCAATGCTGAGGTCCCAGAACTGGACCCCCTCAACGCCTTGGCTGCGTGTAGAAATTCTGTCCATAACCATTATGAACAGAATCGGTGACAAAGGGCAGCCTTGGCAGAGTCCAGCCCTCACTGGGAAAGAATCTGACTTACTGCCAGAAATGCGGACCAAACTCTGGTATTGGTATACAGGGACCAAACCGCCCTTATCAGTTGGCTCAGCACCCCGTACTCCCGAAGCACCCTCCACAAAACTTCCCGAAGGACACGATTGAACCCCTTCTCCAAGTCCACAAAACACATGTGGACAGGTTGGGCGAACTCCCATGCCCCCTCGAGGATCCTGCCCAGGGTGTAGAGCTGGTCCACTGTTCCATGGCCAGGACAAAAGCCACACTGCTCCTCCTTAATCCGAGGTTCGACCTCCCGACAGACCATCATCTCCAGCACCCCTGAATAGACCTTACCAGGGAGGCTGAGGAGTGTGATTCCCCTATAGTTGGAACACAACCTCCGGTCTCCCGTCTTAAAGAGGGGAACCACCACCCCAGTCTGCCAATCCAGAGGCACCGTCCCCGATGTCCACGCAATGCTGTAGAGGCGTGTCAACCATGATAGTCCCACAACATCCAGAGCCTGTAAAAACTCTGGGCGGATCTCATCCACCCCCGGGGCCATGCCCCAGAGGACTTTTTTGATTACCTCAGTGAGTTCGACCCCAGAGATTGGAGAGTCCACCTCAGAGTCTCCAAGCTCTGTTTCCACAATGGAAGGCGTGTCGGTGGAATTGAGGAGGTCTTCAAAGTACTCTCCCCACCGACTCACGACGTCCCGTGTCGAGGTCAGCAGCACGTCATCTCCAGTGTAAACAGTGTTGACGGTGCACTGGTTCCCCCTCCTGAGACGCCGGATGGTGGACCAGAATTTCCTCGAAGCCATCCGGAAGTCATTCTCCATGGCCTCGCCAAACTCCTCCCACGCCCAGCTCGGGCTCCTTTTCAGTCAGAGAGGCGATATTCCATGTCCCAAGAGTCAGCTTCTGCAGCCAGGGATCGGTCCGCCAAGGTCCCTGCCTTTTTCCGCCGCCCATTTTGCACTGCACCCGACCCCTTTGGCCCCTCCGGCAGGTGGTGAGCCCATGGGAAGGGGGACCCATGTTTCCTTTTCGGGCTGTGCCCAGCCGGGCCCCGTGGGCGAAGGCCTGGCCACCAGACGCTCGCCTTCGAGCCCCACCTCCACGCCTGGCTCCAGATGTGGGGCCCGGTGACCCGCGTCCGGGCGAGGGAAAACAAAATCCATTTATGTTTTTCTTCATAAGGGGCTTGTGAGAGCCGTGCTTTGTCTGGCCCTTCACCTAGGATCCGTTTGCCATGGATGACCCTACCAGGGGCATGAAGCCCCAGACAAGATGGCTGCTAGGATCATTGGGGCGTGCAAACCCCTCCTCCACGGTAAAGTGATGACTAACGAAGAGGCTTCGTTTATCAATGCAGTTTAACTTCTGGTGGGACCCATTTGAATTGGCACATGCCAGTCTATTGTAATTTGGCAAAAAATATTGTTTTTAAATAAAAAACAATAACCAACCCTGTCAATTGCACAAGCACTCCTCTTTACTGTTCACAAGCACAATCACAAGTACAAGTCGTCTTCATCCATAAGCACATGAGTCTTTCCTTGTTAAAACACAGCAGCCCTACAAAAAATGTTCCATCAACTTTTAGTGTCTTAATAGACAATGATGGTATTTATTTAAATATTGAAACAAAATATCTACCTCCTTCAATGTTACACGTGAATGCACATACAGAGAGAAGTTTTATTCATTTTGATAAGGCTACATGAAGCAAAATATAAAGGTGAATACACACTGTTTTCGTGCACCATTTTAGCCCAATTCCATCATTTCCTTGTCTGTCTGTGCCTCCTTACCAGCAAATTTCTGGAAGTCCACATGGCGTCTTTGATGGCAGCAAAAGTGAGCCACTGCTTTGTAAAGTCTTCTTGCTTGATTTTCAACGGGCTCACCCCATAGAGTACAAGGTTCAAGATTCAAGATTCAAGAGTTTTTTATTCGCCATGTTTGAGCGTGCCAAACAAGGAATTTGACTTCGGTAAATCACAGCCTCTGTTCAACATTTAGGTGACTAACAACAACATGTGAAAAATGAAAGATATTCTCAAACATCCCCTGATCTTAAACTGATCTTAAACTCCCAAGAGGGCAAGGAAAAACTCATAACTCCAGCTAGGGGAAATGAGAAACCTTGAGAAGAGACCACAGATGGGAGGGTCCCTCTTCGAGGATGACCAGGCTGCAATGGATGCAGAGAGGACACATAGTACAAACAGTGTAAACAAAAAAGGTGTGGAAAGCGGGATGTTATTGCACAGTAATGACTCTGAGACTCTAAGAGTGGTGTGAGTTCATCAGAGCGACAGCCTGGGGGAAGAAGCTGTCTCTGTGTCTGCTGGTTTTAGTGTACAGAGCTCTATAACGGCGTCCGGAGGGGAGTAGTTCAAACAGGCTGCAACCTGGGTGCGAAGGGTCTGTTGAGATGTTGATGTCTGCATTCAACACTTCCCTTGCCGGGAACTGCAGGTCGCCCACAGGTATACGGCAGCCATGAACTACCTGAGCAGGTGCCACACTGACTCCTGGGCGCCACAGCCAGGTCGGGGGCACGTTGAGAGCGCTGATATGCCCCGGGAGTGCATAACGGACCTGACTGGGAGGCCATCATGGGCCACCATCCACGACAGGTCCCAACAAGTTTGTTTCGAGAGGGCGGGGTGGTTGACGTTGTGCCAAACTGTTGTGGGCTCGCCGAATGCGGGTCCGAGCACTGGACAAACCACTTCCCGCTGTACGACAGAGATCATAGATCTGTGACTTGTTAAAATGTCACTATTTTCTTGCTCTAATTTAAAGTTCTTCAAAAACTTTTTGGTGAAGAAATAAGAAGGTGGCGCGTTAAAAGACACAGGAATTCATTGGTCGATGGGTATTAGCTTTAGTTTCCGGAGGTATGTGTCACGTCTCGCCCTGCTCCACTATGTGTCTGGCTTGGTTTCTGTCTGTGTGCTCGCCCCTCCCCTCCTGTGTGCCCATGATCAGTGTGATTGGTCCCACCTGCCTCTCGTTACCTGTCGTGTATAAAAGTCCTGTCTGCCCCTCTCTCCCTGTCGGATCATTGGTTTTGGTCATTGGTTTTGGTCATTGGTTTTGGTTCCTGTCGTTCGGTGTGTCGTCCTGTCTTGGTGCCGTCATGTCCTGCTGTCTTCTTGTTCCACGTCCCGGTCAGTCAGTCAAGTTATTGTTTAAGTCATGTCAGTTTACCGAGTCTGTATTTTGAGTTGCTTCAATAAACCCTGGTCCGAGCTGCACTTGGTCATCCTGCTCCATGCTCCACCACCCGACCGTGACAGTATGAGCCCATCCAGAATCGTGTCATTGCTTGGCTTTTCGATGCATTTGGTGTAACGAGCGCGCTTCGCAGGTGCAGGGCAACATATCTGCTTCCGAGGAAGAGTTTTAAGTTCGGGACTCCTTCTCCTCTGTTTTTTTTTCTTTTTCTTCATGGTGTCCCTCTTCAGTCCCTCTGACTTGGATTTCCAGGTGAAGTAAAAAATGGCTCGGTCCAATTCTAAAAGCAACTTACTTGCTGGGATGAAAACAGAACTGATTAGTAAAAGCAAGGGTAAAATCACCACTTTTATGGTTAAAATTCTCTCTTCTACGGTCAGCTCTCTTAATCCCCCAAACCCAAGAACAGATACTACACTTTATCTTAGCCAAAAGGCAGAGAAGCGATGGAGTATGCGAGTGAGGGACTCGCTTACAGGCTTCCCCGTCTACCCATTCTCACCAACGGTTTGTTAGAATAGGCCTCTTTGGCACATGTGATTAGCTAGGGAGCTTGAGCTATGCCATTATATCGCTGTAACACTTCTCTTGCTTTATTAACTTTCTCTACTCTATGAAACCCTTTGCACATATGTAGAAGTCGCTCTCGGTTAAGATGACAAGGTCACACATTATCACACAGGCTAGGCAGTCGCCTCCTTGCAGGAAGGCGGCCAGAGTAGTATAAGAGCAGGAACCTTGGCGCTGGGAGAGGAACCTTCTTCTGCATCTCGCAGAAAGGGCTCCACAGCTGTGCATCAATCATTTTGGCATACATTAAATAGTTAAACTGTGAAGGCTTTCTCTTGGTAATTACTGTTAGCATATCGAGCATTAAAGATAAAGAACTGGGAACAAACCTAACAGGTTACAGTACGGAACAGAGTGCTGCTCTAATGGGCACTAAAAAATCGGCAAACTTGTCTGATGACTTATTTGTTCACTCTTCTTCATCCGCAGTAATGCATGTAGTAGTTCACGAGGCATATATGTGTCCCCTTTGACCAGTCTCTATCCAAATACACAGTGTAGATACCTATTAAAATGGTAGACCCGATGAACATGAAAGGCAAATGAGAATTTGCCAAGAACTTTCCAGGGTCATCATATGTACAACGGCTGCGCCAAAAGGAGTCAGGCCAGAAGAATAGAGCGGAACTAACACAAGATTTGAACGCACGCCTTAGTAGAGACTGAGAGCCTAAATCCAGCGCTTCAGCGACACTACCTACCAACTGCAGTTTCAACATTGAATTTTGTTGACATTTCTAATAAAATGTGAAAGTGGATAAAAAGTTGGTTTCTCCACCAGCATCCAGGTTAGTGCTGCCCGACTGAGCTTTGTTCATAATGTAATGAGTGACAGTCAGAATCCAGTTACGAGTTGGAAC
The DNA here is from genome assembly GCF_024217435.2 of Syngnathus scovelli. Taxonomy (NCBI): domain Eukaryota; kingdom Metazoa; phylum Chordata; class Actinopteri; order Syngnathiformes; family Syngnathidae; genus Syngnathus; species Syngnathus scovelli. The sequence continues at coordinate 21,973 of NW_026061470.1, forward strand.
CGAATGCTTGTTAGCCGATTAGAGGACTTGATGAATTGCTAGCACTGAGCAGCAGAGTGGCGCAGCGGGAGCGTGCTGGGCCCATAACCCAGAGGTGGATAGATCAAAACCATCCTCTGCTGTTTGTCTGGTTTGGACCTTCTTTCAAGTCATGCTTTTGAGAAAAAATGTCGTGCGCATTATCTTTTCCACACGTTGGTTGTGCTGCACCTGGAGGCAGGGCTCGAAGGCGAGCGTCTGGTGGCCGGGCCTTCGCCCATGGGGCCCGGCCGGGCACAACCCGAAAAGGAAACGTTGGTCCCCCTTCCCATGGGCTCACCACCTGTGCGAGGGGCCAAAGGGGTCGAGTGCAGTGTGAGCTGGGCGGTGGCCAAAGGCAGGGACCTTGGCGGTCTGATCCCCGGCTGCAGAAGCTAGCTCTTGGGACATGGAATATCACCTCTCTGGCTGGAAAGGAGCCCGAGCTGGTGTGCGAGGCAGAAAAATTCTGACTAGATATAGTCGGACTAGCCTCCACGCACAGTTTGGGTTCCGGTAGAAGCCCTCTCGAGAGGGGCTAGACTCTCTTCCACTCTGGAGTTGCCCACGGTGAGATGTGTCGAGCAGATGTGGTGGGTATACTTATTGCCCCCCCGGCTGGGCGTCTGCACATTGGGGTTCACCCCGGTGAACGAGAGGGTAGCTTCCCTCCGCCTTCAGGTGGGGGGACGGGTCCTGACTGTTGTTTGTGTCTATGCCCACCCTTCTTGGAGTCCCTGGAGGAAGTGCTGGAGAGCGCTCCTTCTGGGGACTCCATCGTTCTACTGGGTGACTTCAATGCTCACGTGGGCAATGGCACCAGGACTTTGTAGTTGTGTCATCAGATTTGCGGCCGCATGTTTTGGACACTCGGGAGAAAAGAGGGGCGGAGCTGTCAACTGATCACCACCTGTTGGTGGGTTGGCTCCGATGGTGGGGGAAGATGCTGGTCCGACCTGGAAGACCCAAACACTCTGTGAGGGTCTGCTGGGAACGTCTGGCAGAATCTCCTGTCAGGAAGAGCTTCAACTCCCACCTCCGGCAGAGCTTTTCCCACGTCCCGGGGGAGGCGGGGGTCATTGAATTTATATAACTCGACCTCTACGTTTTAAGCTTGATGAGCCAAAATATCAGATCTTGCTCTTGTTTCCTACCGTTTTAGCCTATTTGTTTTATCCAAATCTGTTCAATCTCTGATTATAATCTGTAGCCCTACGTATTTTTCAAATTTTGATTTATTTATTTATCAAATCTCCTCAGTTCTGTCAAACTCAGTGCACAATGAACCTCCCTTCCACTTTGAACCAAGCTTCACCAAATTTGGGAACGCCGTAGCAAGGAGTGCGATTTGGTTGTCGGACACTCCAAGTCCATATCTTTTTGCCGCACTTCACCCTCTCAAGTTGGTGTTCTTTTGTTGTTGCTTCAGAGCGACCCCATCCATCACTCTTGAATGAGTCCATTGTTCAAATGAGTCAATTTTCATCATTGTGAGTTCCTCCACTTTTCACTGTCTTTTCTCGTCCCCGAGGATGTTGTCTGTCCTCCGGAGTGTACTTGTCCTCCTCCAAGCACAACAGCAGTCTTTTCTTGTCCTTCGCCAAAGGTCAAAGGTGCTTCAGAGCCAGGCACCATTTTGTAGTTGTTCACGGCTGCAGGCGAAGTCTCGGATTGGGTTTCAGGGACTCTGACACTGAGAATGACAGGCTGGGACATCAAACTTGTAAGACTATTTCCAAATGTAGCTGCTTCCATCAATTTGCTGGTAACGTTTATTTACCAAACTTCAAATTCTCCTAATAACAGCGGTCTCGGTTTATATCGTAAATCCTGCAACTCATCCTATTTTTGAGCTACATTTTATCTATAGTTCCAATTTAATCGGACAGTATGTTGTCTTCAGTATCATTATTGAAAATCAACTCATCGAGGTCTGCTTTCCACATCAAGCCCTGATCTGTATGTCTTGACCTCTCACATGTTATTGTCATGCTTGCTCAAAAATGTGACTTAGAGTATGGTGCTGTGAATTCTCAATCTCCCCAATGAAATTGGATCCCACCTCGTAGTTCTTATCGTTCTCATGTTCCTGTTAGCCTGCAATTGTCCAAATCAAAAATGTTTTCTTTTAACTGTCTTTCTTTTGAACCTCTAAATCTCTCGTGTTGCTAACCTATCTACACCAGAACAAAAAAATTACCACAATATAACACCAAATGTATTCGAAAATTCATTGTCATAACGTGTTGTATTATTACTATCTTCCACTATCTGTCCTACTCACTCCCCCCTTTTTGAGGCTTGGCAACGCCCATGCCTCACACCTTGACAAACTTTTTGGGAGAATGCGTTCTTTACTACATACGATTCCATCATCATTTAAGTTGACTTTCTTTCCAAAACGCTTCTCAATTTCTCAGTTCACACATCTTCTGCATGTGTTACTGGTTCTCCAGTTTTTTTTCTTCTAGTTAATTATCAATCCAAAAGTTACGTGTTTCTTTCTAACATTCAACCTGCTCAAAATCATTCTTTCATCAAAGTCGCTCTACTAATTTTCCATAGTAGTCGCCAACGACTTCAACCATTCAACCTTTCATTCAGGCAATCATTCATCAATGCTCATCATATGTATCTCACACAGTCTCCAAAAAGGAGTCTTCCTATCACATTGGTCCCAATTCATCCAAGCTCACCACACAACATTCATATATCATTTTCAACTCAGGTTTCCTGGTAGAACAATCCACCAATTCAAAAAAACTTAACTAAAACAAACAATTGGCAAATTAATCTGAATTTCTTTTCTTTGTTTTTAAATTTGAAGAACTCAATCTCTCAGATTTAGCTTGCATTTAAAAGTTTGCATAATCTTATAACACAACCAATCAATTATTCCTATTAAATGTAGCATTGCAAAATCTTAAATTCACAATTTAGCTTCTCCCAATTCCTGAAAGCATGTTCTGTTGTTTTGTTAACTCCGAATTTCTCATGAGGGCTTGACACTAACATGCACTAGTGTGGATTAGTTTCTGTTCGCAAACAGATTTCTCTCTTTTTCTTTCATTTTTATCTGTCAAAATTGTTTCTGTTCTGCGGTGTAAATTGAATAGACCACAGTCTAGCAAATTTTTTTTATACTAAAACTTTAGCCAATGTTCATCATTTTAACATATACGCACACACATGCACAGCTCTCGCATGCAAAAGGTAGTTCCCAGCACCAATGATTCGTCACAGGCTGGCCATTTCCTGTGGTCGATCATGAGCTGGTCCCTCCCATGCACACGAGGACAGCACATTCTACTTTTATTTATTTATCTTCTAGAAGCAAGTTGCATTTCTTTACCACTTGATTTGCATATTTTAACTTCAGTGTAACACAATTTGATCCCTATTCATTTGTAATTGGGCCTACAAACAGCATTGTCATACTTCTTGTGTGGACAGGGGCTCTAACAATCTAAAACGATTTTTGATAACCTGACAATGACATGTTTTGCTGTCATATGGGAGAGGTTTCAGATCTTTTAAATTTCGATACATGATTTGCATAGGACCGGAAACTCCTCTTGCCCCTTGCTTGAGCCGCGGCTTGAGCTGCGGCCTTGCACCTGCTCACAGGGGCCTTATTGTCTCCTGGTCTGACAAACACTTGTGACCGCATCAGTTTTCATCTTTCTAGCTTTTGTCTCTTGAATTCGTTCTCATCTCTTTGTGAAGATTTCAACCACACTCTAGCACTTCTACCACTTCAGCATGTATTCCATACAATTAAGAAATCTACTTGCCATGAACTTCTCGTTTTAAAGAAGAGCAGAGCAAGAGATTTACCGTTCTTTTTTCCCATCTTAATTTCAGTAGTTTAAGGTTTTACATTTTTTTTTCAATTTTTTTTCTTTGAGGATCCTCAATGCAGGTTTAAATTGACCTTTCGACAGATTACTAGCCTGTTTTATTGCCGTGGATCAACGCTAGAACTGCTTCTTAGTCAATTTATCCTACCAGTCACACACTCAATCACGCAAGTTATCCCTGCCTACGCGAAGTCCTCCTTTTTAAAAAAAAAGGAGCTGCTTCATCCAGTGAGGGGACTCTACAACACCCCCCACCTTCCCTGGGAACTAAAGACAAAAGTCCTTGTCCCCAGCCCTGCCAACGCGAAGTCCTCCTTTTTTTTAAAAAAAAGGAGCTGCTTCATCCAGTGAGGGGACTCTACAACACCCCCCACCTTCCCTGGGAACTAAAGACAAAAGTCCTTGTCCCCAGCCCTGCCAACGCGAGGTTGTACTCCCTAGAACAGTGGTCGTCAAATAATGATTCACGGAGGTACTGAGATTTTAAAACAGTTTGAGAACCACTGCTCCAAAAGAGACACCTCATCCAGAGGGGGACTCTACAACACCCCCTCCTTCCACAAAACTTATTCCTGTGCACTTCTTCCTTTTTACGCGTTTCACAAGCAACAACACAATCACACAACTTCAGGCCTTTAACTTACTTGTCCCCTGGTTCGTTGCACTGCCGGGTCCCGTCAATCCACCTCTGTCAGACGAAGGCAGACCTAAGATGCTGGCCCAGCGAAGAATTCTCTTCCCAGGACTTTCTCTTCCAGGTCCTCCTAATGGACGCTGGCTTGTCGACAATGCAGCACGTCCTCCTTCGCCGGTCAGATGGTGGGTATGAGGATCCCGGGTTTCGGCACCAAAATGTTAGAGATTTGCTCACTCCAACTTATTTTGCAAGAACCACACAGGAGACAAGGCAAGTTCTTTTAGACACCTGCAGGTGGAGAGATCACTCGCTTCAGGAATGAAATCTGCCCTCCTTCCTGCACGTGGATATTTATTAAGAGAAACAGAGTGGGGGTATGGGTAGGCTGGCTAAAGCCCTTGTCCTCTAGTCTAAACATGTCAGGGGATGTTTTACGACCTTGAGATAAGGAGGACAAGGTAAGGTATTTATTACCTGTTGCGTTCCAACATAATCCTACGATAAAGATAACCTGGAAAACCCTAACACTAGTGCTGTGTTGCATTGGTGTGTGCATGAGGAGGCGGAGCTTCGCTACCGCCAGCTGACGCAAGAATATCAAGCGCTGCAACGAGCCTACGCGCTTCTCGCCCAGACCAGCGGAGGGGACTACGACGCCGAGAAGGAGATCAAGGTGGCGCCCCTTCCCGCAACCCCCGGCCGGGTCGCAGCCTCCCCGTTCTCACCCAGCCTCGGGTGTTCTCTGGTCTGAAAGGAGGAGGAGGAGCCTCCCTCCTCCTCCTTTCAGACCAGAGAAAAGCTGATGGTAGAAATGGGTCACTATCAAAGCAGAGTAGCAGATCTGGAGTCAGCGCTGAAGCAACAAGGACAGGTAAGCTCATCAATGAGCACACCTTTTTCTCAGACAAAATAGCTACATTCTTCAGTCACTCATTCGTCTGGCATTACTGGACCAACCCCTCCCTGAACGTGGCTGGGAAAATGCGGAGAAAAGCAAATGTCATTTTCCAGTCAAACAAAGAATTTGTGGATGAAAATGACACAACATTCCAAAGCTGTCCACGCGTTTGTCTCTTCTAGAATGTCAAGTGGGTGGAGGAGAAGCAGCTGCTGCGTCAGAGCAATCAGCAGTTGGCCGAAAAGGTGACGGAAAGAAAGGCGCTGGGCGGAGTCGCTTGGCGTCACACCCGTCGGGAAGCCCCGCAGATGAGGTCTGACTGTCTTTTCAGGTCAGGCGGATGGAGGCGGAAGAAGCGCGTCTGAAAGAGCACATCCAGGATATCCGAGACCAAAACGAACTGCTTGAGTTCCGCATCCTGGAGCTGGAGGTGGGAAGACTCGCACAAGCGTGTTGAGGCCAGAGATGTGACGGACGGACGGACGGACGGATGCATGCCTCTGCCTTTCAGGAGAGGGAATGGCGCTCCCCCGTCTTGAAGTTTCTGCAAGTCCGTTTCCCAGACAGCCTCAGCCCTTTGCAGATCTACTGCGAGGCCGAGGGCGTGAGCGTACGTAAGGCGTCCCTCGCAACCCTAACCTTAACCCGAGGTCCCAGAACACCTTACATTGCTCCTTGCGCCTTTCCCCCGGACATCGTCATCAGTGATCTGATGAAGAAGCTGGACATCCTGGGCGATAACGCCGTAAGTGTATGTCGAACTCCTTATGTTCGCACTCCACGAGACTCGGCGGCTCAAATGTGACTTTTGGAAGGCTTTGCGCTGAAAGAAGCTTGTTGACGCTGTGCCTTTGGGCTCTTGCAGAATCTCACCAACGAGGAGCAGGTGGTCGTGATTCACGCCAGGACCCTTCTCACCCTAGCCGAGAAGGTAACGGGCACGTCCACGCACGCTCTCGCATTCTGCTTATGTGACAGCAGCCTTTCCTCAGTGGTTAGAATACATCAAAGTAACCAAGTCAGCACTTCAACAGTAGATGTTGGACATTGAAAGTGAGAAGGTAGACAGACACGCGACATCAGCCAAGGGGAACTCCGGCAATGTGCCCCAACAATTCTGACCTTGAGCTGTGCTAGGATATGTTCTGTAAGCAGAAGGGCTACCTGGATGAAGAGTTGGACTTCAGGAAGCGTTCCATGGACCAGGCTCATAAGGTAAGCCGCCCTCAAATCTCCCGCCGGACCACTGATGGACGAGGATTGCGGCCCAGAGGATCCTGGAGCTGGAGGCCATATTGTACGAGGCGCTACCGCAGCGGGACTGGCCCGCCACGGACGGCGAAAAAGCCAGCCACGCTGGCGTGAATGACGTGCTGACGGCGGATCAGAGAGAAGAGCTTAGGAGCGCCGTGGACCAATGGAAGCGAGCCCTGATGTGCGAGTTAAGGGAGCGCGACGCTTGCATCCTCCAAGAGAGAATGGATCTGCTGCACAGCGCGCAACAGGTAAGGGCCCAAAGCCAGCCCGGCACTTACTTGCACGCTTACTGGCTTTTGAAGGCCGCTTTCCATTTCTCCGTCCTAGAGGAACAAAGAGCTGAAAGAATTCATCGAAGCTCAGAAGAGACAAATCAAACAATTGGAGGAGAAGTTTCTGTTTCTCTTTCTATTCTTCTCCTTGGCCTTCATTCTGTGGCCCTAACACCAGCTGGTGAGTGAGCTCCAGCGGCACCGCACTCGACACTTCCGATACACCGCCAGCCGGTCTCAGACGTTGGCAGACGCTCCGATGCCGACGTATACCCCCCGCCACAGTGACAGAGGCACCGCGTCACACCGGCGCTCATCCAATCAGAAGGCAGGAAAGGCAAATTCACATGCAGGGCACTCTTGAACCAGAAGAGAGCACCACAAAAAACGGTTGTTGCCCCAAACGCGCACTAAAAAGGGTCAGAATAACAAGAGTCCCACCGGCCAGCCGGGGCCACCCGTCCATCCATTTCTTCAGGGGGGAAAAAAATTGGAGTCACCGGTGAGTACATTTTGCATTTAGCTCTGCTTTTCTGCTTCTGTCTTCAAGTGTGTGGCATCCTGCGACCAAAGATTCAGCCAACCCCAAAGCGGTTGACCTCAACGTCCCACCACCATGCCGACCAGAGCAGGTGACGTGATGCTTTGGACATCCTTCCGTCTCAGATGCCCAAAAGTACTCTTTGCCACATCTGCGGCAATACGGTGTCTTTTCAAAGGTGCAAATAAATCCAGCGTGGGCGGAACACGCACGTCTTCGTTTTTTCCCGCTTTGTTTGGGGGGGGGGGGGGGGGGTTGTGCGTGTTGGCTTCACTTGAGTTCAATTTGGTATTTTGGTCAAAAGCGCATGTGGTTAAATTCCACAAAGTAGGATGGGCAAACACATTCCAGTAAACTATTAGTGTCAATTGGGCTCTCGAAATGGCAGGGAAAAGATGCACAGCAAAACGGAAATATGTAGATGAACACAGGACGTTTTTATCAGAGTGGGAAAATTTCTATTTTTTGTTGAACGTGAT